>NW_018396435.1:32241-33301 GCF_000003195.3 Sorghum bicolor | reverse complement strand
TAAAATACCTCCTTTTAATGGTAACTATGATCCTAATGCATACATTCTTAGGAAGATTTGCGGTTGAACAAAAGTTTACATATCATGAATTCCCTGAGGATACACATGTTTGGGCTGCTACTAGTGAGTTCACCGATTTTTCTTCCGTTTGGTGGATAGAACATGGCAAGAAAAATCCTAATAACATACCTAGAACTTGGAATGCGTTGAAACAAGTCATGAGGGCTAGATTTGTTCCTTCTTACTATGCACGTGACATGATTAGTAAGTTGCAGCAATTGAGACAAGGTGCTAAAAGTGTAGAAGAATATTATCAGGAATTACAAATGCGTATGCTGCGATGTAATTTAGAGGAGGAAGAAGAACCTGCTATGGCTAGATTTTTGGGCGGGTTAAATCGTGAAATCCAGGACATTCTTGCTTATAAAGATTATACTAACGTAACCCGTTTGTTTCATCTTGCTTGTAAAGCTGAAAGGGAAGTGCAGGGACGACGTTCTAGTGCCAAATCTAACAATTCTGCAGGGAAATCCTGGCAACAACGCACATCTGCTACATTGTCGGGTGGTGTACCTCTTCCATCAAGCCGATCAATAGCTCCACCACCTTCCTACAGCGACAAACCACATGATTCTTCCACAAATACAGCAACTAAATCAGCCCAGAGACCAATCGCTAGTGCCTCCTCAGTTAATTCCACGGGAAGAACAAGAGATGTTCAGTGTCATCGATGCAAGGGCTATGGGCACGTACAACGAGATTGTCCAAACAAGCGTGTTTTTGTGGTTAACGCTGATGGTGGGTATTCCTCTGCTAGTGATTTTGATGACGATACACGTGCTTTGCTTGCTGCTGATGATACAGGTAGGGATGAAGCAATAGAAGAGCAGATAGGTGCAGAGAATGTAGAGCATTATGAGAGTCTTATTGTGCAGCGTGTGCTTAGTGCTCAAGCGGAGAAGGTAGAGCAGAATCAGCGGCATACATTGTTCCAAACAAAGTATGTTATTAAAGAGGCGTTCTTGTCGTTTGATTATTGATGGAGGTAGCCACAACAACT
>NW_018396435.1:26296-27564 GCF_000003195.3 Sorghum bicolor | reverse complement strand
ATGTGGAAGCAATTAGTTCATTAACATCAAATTTAGTAGCAAGCATGCAATGTCCATTTAATCTTATCTCATCTTTGTTATTTCCATTGGTATCTGCATTGTTCTTAATTTGAGCCTTGGTAATTTTAGCAACTTCATCACGTACGATAGGTTCGGGAGACATAGGTAGCAAAACAATTTTCATATCATGGTGCATAAACGAATACTGATTTGATCTACCATGATGTATACATTCCTTATCAAATTGCCATGGTCTACCTAGCAGAATATTACAAGCTTCCATAGGTACAACATCACATTCAACAACATCATGGTATGAACCAATAGTAAAATTAATTCGCACCAGTTTTGTTACCTTGGTCTTACCACTGTTGTTCAGCCACTGAATGTGATATGGATGTGGATGTGGTTTGGTGGTAAGTGCAAGCTTCTCCACCATGTCGCTGCTAGCCAAGTTGTTGTGGCTACCTCCATCAATAATCAAACGACAAGAACGCTCTTTAATAACATACTTTGTTTGGAACAATGTATGCCGCTGATTCTGCTCTACCTTCTCCGCTTGAGCACTAAGCACACGCTGCACAATAAGACTCTCATAATGCTCTACATTCTCTGCACCTATCTGCTCTTCTATTGCTTCATCCCTACCTGTATCATCAGCAGCAAGCAAAGCACGTGTATCGTCATCAAAATCACTAGAAGAGGAATACCCACCATCAGCGTTAACCACCAAAACACGCTTGATTGGACAATCTCGCTGTACGTGCCCATACCCCTTGCATCGATGACACTGAACATCTCTTGTTCTTCCCGTGGAATTAACTGAGGAGGCACTAGCGATTGGTCTCTGGGCTGATTTAGTTGCTGTATTTGTGGAAGAATCATGTGGTTTGTCGCTGTAGGAAGGTGGTGGAGCTATTGATCGGCTTGAAGGAAGAGGTACACCACCCGACAATGTAGCAGATGTGCGTTGTTGCCAGGATTTCCCTGCAGAATTGTTAGATTTGGCACTAGAACGTCGTCCCCGCACTTCCCTTTCAGCTTTACAAGCAAGATGAAACAAACAGGTTACGTTAGTATAATCTTTATAAGCAAGAATGTCCTGGATTTCACGATTTAACCCGCCCAAAAATCTAGCCATAGAAGGTTCTTCTTCCTCCTCTAAATTACATCGCAGCATACGCATTTGTAATTCCTGATAATATTCTTCTACACTTTTAGCACCTTGTCTCAATTGCTGCAACTTATTAATCATGTCACGTGCATAG
>NW_018396435.1:21233-22651 GCF_000003195.3 Sorghum bicolor | reverse complement strand
CAAAGGGAAAACACAGCACACCACTAGAAACAAAATGAGCAGCCCTACTGGAAACAAAAGGAACAACAATCCCCTTTTTTTGATTTTTTTTCTTTTTTCTTTCTTTCATTCTTTTTTTTTCTTTATTTTTTTTCTTTCTCTTTTCTTTTTTTTGGGGAACCTCAAAACCTGATTATATAAACAAAATAGTACAAAATATCACTTCACCACTCTCACCCTCTCACTAGAGCACCTCAAAATTCAATATATCTAGCACAAGTATGAAGTGCTATCTTTCCTTTTGGATCACGTTGATGGAAACGCAGAATAGACCAACAAGTGGCGGCACCTATTATCAAGATCTACTCAAATTCCAACCCACAATAGATTGGACGCTGTTGTGACTAGATGGTGACAAGAACTCAAAACTCTAAAGGACTAAACTAAAACCAGCACTGGACACGACCGAAGCAAACACTCATTCAACCAGCCCTAACTATGTAGTACTAGCCATGGCACAAAGGATTTATAGGATTATGGAAAACAAATTTGCTATATTTTTTGGCTTTTTTTGGACTATAGGAAAAACAAACACGAAGAATTGGAAATCTCTCACCGATAAACCTTGCTCTGATTACCAACTGATGTGAACCCACTAGGGTTTTCGCCTGATCTTTCGATGAGAGGCGCTGGATAACTCGATTAGTGAATGGAGATGACGTTCACGGCCCGACTACAGCCTTCTAAGGCCGCGCCTTAGCAACCGATACACCGCCTCCAATGGCTGTCACGATCTTGTGGAGCGCAACACCCGGCCACTAGGGCACTCGTCCTGCAAGCAATCGAAGAACCAGCAAGAACAAGTAGAACAAGTACTAAAATACTAGATGTAAATGAAGGTTTCAAACTCAATTTCTAATGAAGTGGGGTTTCGAAAACAAGAAGACGGGCGGCTGGATCAGCACGCGCGTTTACAAGCAAGTAGCGAAGGCTAAACTTTATCTAATCAAAACCCAGTTGTTCATGGCGGCTCTAGATGTAAATAAATAGAGGGGAGGACGACCAAAGGGGTGCTAGAGTCGTCCTCCAACCCTAGGACGCGTCCCTAATGGACTCAACTTGATACATGGGCCATTGGTCCAAAATAGGGTGACGCAGCACCAAAACAGAAAAAGGTATCGGCACGAAAACAAGGACTGCGCCCGACTCATAAGCTGCATAGATATGTGGTTGGACCCATTGGAAAGTAGACTTCATGAGCTTTCCAACAAGTATAGGAACGTCCCAGTTGGAGTCCATATGACACCGTGGTGATCCATACAAGTTAGAGTTATTTCCAGTCCGAATCCAACTCCCAAAACGTGTTGGGTTTGGACTCTTTGTTTCCTTGCTTTAGAAGCGACCCGTGTAACCTTGATAGAGGAATGTTGTGGAGGCTT
>NW_018396435.1:20181-21133 GCF_000003195.3 Sorghum bicolor | reverse complement strand
GCCCCGATGATACTCCTGGGTAAAGGGGCTCAAGTGGAAGCTCAGTTTGCTTTGTTTGGAGATAGTGCTAATCTTGATGCAAGATAGGTGCACGAATTGCATCGAACGTACTATATGCTTAGAAATATATTTAGAAGCACGCAATAGAACTCCTAGATGATGTGTGTCATATAGAATCTCACTTCGGTCTCTTTCGAGATAGTGTTAGTTTCGGTGCAAGATTGGTACACGGTTTGTGCCAAATGCACCATAGGCTAAGAAACTATTTTGGATGCACGCGATGGTACTCCTTGGTGAAGAGGCTCATGTGGAACCTTGGTTCTGTCTGTTTTGAGATAGTTCTAATCTTGATGCAAGATAAGTGCACGGTTTGCATGCAACATACCATATGCTCAGAAATCAATTTGGACACACCCGATGGAACTGTAGATGCACCCGATGGAACTACTAGATGAAGTGTATCATATGGAATCTCGCTTCGGTCTGGTTGGAGATAGTATTAGTTTCAGTGCAAGATAGTTGCATGGTTTGTGCCCAGTGCACCATAGGCTCAGAAATTGTTGTGGAAGTTCCCGATGGTACTCCTAGGTGAAGAGGCTCAAGTGAAAGCCCAGTTCGGTCTGTTTGGAGATAGTGCTAATCTTGATGAAAGATAGGTGTACGGTTTGCATGGAACGTAACATGTTCTCATAAATCAATTTGGACGCACCCGATAGAACTCCTAGATCATGTGTGTCATTTGGAATCTCGGTTCAATCTGTTTGGAGACAGTATTAGTTTAGGTGCAAGATTCGTGCATGTTTTGCTCATAATGCACTATAGGCTCAGAAACCATTATGGAAGCACCCGATGATAATCCTAGGTGAAGAGGCTCAAGTGGAAGGTCGGTTCGATCTATTTGGAGATAGTGCTAATCTTGATGCAAGATAGGTGCACGGTTTTCATGGAACAT
>NW_018396435.1:4983-19254 GCF_000003195.3 Sorghum bicolor | reverse complement strand
CCCGATGGACTGTAGATGCACCCGATGGAACTACTAGATGAAGTGTATCATATGGAATCTCGCTTCGGTCTGGTTGGAGATAGTATTAGTTTCAGTGCAAGATAGTTGCATGGTTTGTGCCCAGTGCACCATAGGCTCAGAAATTGTTGTGGAAGTTCCCGATGGTACTCCTAGGTGAAGAGGCTCAAGTGAAAGCCCAGTTCGGTCTGTTTGGAGATAGTGCTAATCTTGATGAAAGATAGGTGTACGGTTTGCATGGAACGTACCATGTTCTCATAAATCAATTTGGACGCACCCGATAGAACTCCTAGATCATGTGTGTCATTTGGAATCTCGCTTCAATCTGTTTGGAGACAGTATTAGTTTAGGTGCAAGATTCGTGCATGTTTTGCTCATAATGCACTATAGGCTCAAAAACCATTATGGAAGCACCCGATGATAATCCTAGGTGAAAAGGCTCAAGTGGAAGGTCGGTTCGATCTATTTGGAGATAGTGCTAATCTTGATGCAAGATAGGTGCACGGTTTTCATGGAACATACCATATGCTAAGAAATCTATTTGGATGCATCGCAATAGAACTCCTAGATGACATGTGTCATATGGAATCTCGCTTTGGTCTATTTGGAGACAGAGTTAGTTTTGGTGCAAGAAAGGTACATAGTTTGCGCCTAATGCATCATAGGCTAAGAAACCATTTTGAATGCACCCGTGATACTCCTGGGTGAAGGGGCTCAAGTGGAAGCTCAGTTTGCTTTGTTTGGAGATAGTGCTAATCTTGATACAAGATAGGTGCACAAATTGCATCGAACGTACCATATGCTTAGAAATATATTTGGAAGCAACCAATAGAACTCCTAGATGACATGTGTCATATAGAATCTCGCTTTGGTCTGTTTGGAGACAGAGTTACTTTTCGTGCAAGATAGGTACACAGTTTGTGCCTAATGCCCCATAGGCTAACAAACTGTTTTGGACGCACGTGATGGTACTCCTTGGTGATGTGGAATCTTGGATCTGTCTGTTTGGAGATAGTTCTAATCTTGATGCAAGATAGGTGCACAGTTTGCATGGAACATACCATATGCTCAAAAATCAATTTGGACACACCCGATGGAACTGCAGATGCACCCGATGGAACTACTAGATGAAGTGTATCATATGGAATCTCGCTTTGGTCCAATTGGAGATAGTATTAGTTTCGGTGCAAGATAGTTGCATGGTTTGTGCCCAGTGCGCCACAGGCTCAGAAATCATTGTGGAAGTTCTCGATGGTACTCCTAGGTGAAGAGGCTCAAGTGAAAGCTCGGTTCGGTCTGTTTGGAGATAGTGCTAATCTTGATGAAAGATAGGTGTACGGTTTGCATGGAACGTACCATATTCTCAGAAATCAATTTGGACGCACCCAATAGAACTCCTAGATCATGTGTTTCATATGAAATCTCGCTTCAATCTGTTTGGAGACAGTGTTAGTTTTGGTGCAAAATTGGTGCATGATTTGCGCATAATGCACCATAGGCTCAGAAACCATTATGCAAGCACCTGATGATAATCCTAGGTGAAGAGGCTCAAGTGGATGGTCAGTTCGATATGTTTGGAGATAGTGCTAATCTTGATGCAAGATAGGTGCACGTTTTGCATGGAACATACCATATGCTAAGAAATCTATTTGGATGCACCCCAATAGAACACCTAGATGACATGTGTCATATAGAATCTCGCTTTGGTCTGTTTGGAAACAAAGTTACTTTTGGTGCAAGATAGGTACACAGTTTGCGCCTAATGCATCATAGGCTAAGAACCATTTTGGATGCACCCGATGATACTCCTGGATAAAGGGGCTCAAGTGGAAGCTCAATTTGCTTTGTTTGGAGATAGTGCTAATCTTGATGCAAGATAGGTGCACGAATTGCATCGAACGTACCATATGCTTAGAAATATATTTGGAAGCACCCATTAGAACTCTTAGATGATGTGTGTCATATAGAATCTCACTTTGATCTCTTTGGAGATAGTGTTAGTTTCGGTGCAAGATTGGTACACGGTTTGTGCCAAATGCACCATAGGCTAAGAAACTATTTTGGATGCACGCGATGGTACTCCTTGGTGAAGAGGCTCATGTGGAACCTTGGTTCTGTTTGTTTGGAGATAGTTCTAATCTTGATGCAAGATAGGTGCACAGTTTGCATAGAACATACCATATGCTTAGAAATCAATTTGGACACTCCCGATGGAACTATAGATGCACCCGATGGAACTACTAGATGAAGTGTATCATATGGAATCTCGCTTCGGTCTAGTTGGAGATAGTATTAGTTTCGGTGCAAGATAGTTGCATGGTTTGTGCCCAGTGCACCATAGGCTCAGAAATTGTTGTGGAAGTTCCCGATGGTACTCCTCGGTGAAGAGGCTCAAGTGAAAGCCCGGTTCGGTCTGTTTGGAGATAGTGCTAATCTTGATGAAAGATAGGTGTACGGTTTGCATGGAACGTACCATGTTCTCATAAATCAATTTGGACGCACCCGATAGAACTCCTAGATCATGTGTGTCATTTGGAATCTCGCTTCAATCTGTTTGGAGACAGTATTAGTTTAGGTGCAAGATTGGTGCATGGTTTGCGCATAATGCACCATAGGCTCAAAAACCATTATGGAAGCACCTGATGATAATCCTAGGTGAAAAGGCTCAAGTGGAAGGTCGGTTCGTTCTGTTTGGACATAGTGCTAATCTTGATGCAAGATAGGTGCACGGTTTGCATGGAACATACCATATGCTAAGAAATCCATTTGGACGCACCCCAATAGAACTCCTAGATGACATGTGTCATATAGAACCTCGCTTCGGTCTGTTTGGAGACAGAGGTAGTTTTGGTGCAAGATAGGTACACAGTTTGCGCCTAATGCATCATAGGCTAAGAAACCATTTAGGATGCACCCGATGATACTCCTTGGTAAAGGGGCTCAAGTGGAAGCTCAGTTTGCTTTGTTTGGAGATAGTGCTAATCTAGGTGCAAGATAGGTGCACAATTGCATCGAACGTACCATATGCTTAGAATATATTTGGAAGCACCCAATAGAACTCCTAGATGACGTGTGTTATATAGAATCTCATTTCGGTCTCTTTTGAGATAGTGTTAGTTTCGTTGCAAGATAGGTACACCGTTTGTGCCTAATGGACCATAGGCTAAGAAACTATTTTGGACGCACGCGATGGTACTCCTTGGTGAAGAGGCTCATGTGGAATGTTGGTTCTGTCTGTTTGGAGATAGTTCTAATCTTGATGCAAGATAGGTGCACGGTTTGCATGGAACATACCATATGCTCAAAAATCAATTTGGACACACCCGATGGAACTGTGGATGCACCCAATGGAACTACTAGATGAAGTGTATCATATGGAATCTCGCTTCAGTCCAGTTGGAGATAGTATTAGTTTCGGTGCAAGATAGTTGCATGGTTTGTGCCCAGTGCACCATAGGCTCAGAAATCATTGTGGAAGTTCCCGATGGTACTCCTAGGTGAAGAAGCTCAAGTGAAAGCTTGGTTCGGTCTGTTTGGAGATAGTGCTAATCTTGATGAAAGATAGGTGTACGGTTTGCATGGAACGTACCGTATTCTCAGAAATCAATTTGGACGCACCCGATAGAACTCCTAGATCATGTGTGTCATATGGAATCTTGCTTCAATCTGTTTGGAGACAGTTTAGGTGCAAGATTGGTGCATGGTTTGCGCATAATGCACCATAGGCTCGGAAACCATTATGGAAGCACCCGATAGTACTCCTAGGTGAAGAGGCTCAAGTGGAAGGTCGGTTCGATCTGTTTGGAGATAGAGCTAATCTTAATGCAAGATAGGTGCACGGTTTTCATGGAACATACCATATGCTAAGAAATCTATTTGGATGCATCGCAATAGAACTCCTAGATGACATGTGTCATATGGAATCTCGCTTTGGTCTATTTGGAGACAGAGTTAGTTTTGGTGCAAGAAAGGTACATAGTTTGCGCCTAATGCATCATAGGCTAAGAAACCATTTTGAATGCACCTGTGATACTCCTGGGTGAAGGGGCTCAAGTGGAAGCTCAGTTTGCTTTGTTTGGAGATAGTGCTAATCTTGATACAAGATAGGTGCACAAATTGCATCGAACGTACCATATGCTTAGAAATATATTTGGAAGCAACCAATAGAACTCCTAGATGATGTGTGTCATATAGAATCTCACTTCGATCTCTTTGGAGATAGAGTTAGTTCCGGTGCAAGATAGGTACACGGTTTGTGCCAAATGCACCATAGGCTAAGAAACTATTTTGGATGCACGCGATGGTACTCCTTGGTGAAGAGGCTCATGTGGAACCTTGGTTCTGTCTGTTTGGAGATAGTTCTAATCTTGATGCAAGATAGGTGCACAGTTTGCATAGAACATACCATATGCTCAGAAATCAATTTGGACACTCCCGATGGAACTATAGATGCACCCGATGGAACTACTAGATGAAGTGTATCATATGGAATCTCGCTTCGGTCCAGTTGGAGATAGTATTAGTTTCGGTGCAAGATAGTTGCATGGTTTGTGCCCAGTGCACCATAGGCTCAGAAATTGTTGTGGAAGGTCCCGATGGTACTCCTAGGTGAAGAGGCTCTAGTGAAACCCGGGTCGGTCTGTTTGGAGATAGTGCTAATCATGATGAAAGATAGGTGTACGGTTTGCATCGAACGTAACATGTTCTCATAAATCAATTTGGACGCACCCGATAGAACTCCTAGATCATGTGTGTCATTTGGAATCTCGCTTCAATCTGTTTGGAGACAGTATTAGTTTAGGTGCAAGATTCGTGCATGGTTTGCGCATAATGCACCATAGGCTCAGAAACCATTATGGAAGCACCCGATGATAATCCTAGGTGAAGAGGCTCAAGTGGAAGGTCGGTTCGATCTGTTTGGAGATAGTGCTAATCTTGATGCAAGATAGGTGCACGGTTTTCATGGAACATAACATATGCTAAGAAATCTATTTGGATGCATCGCAATAGAACTCCTAGATGACATGTGTCATATGGAATCTCGCTTTGGTCTATTTGGAGACAGAGTTAGTTTTGGTGCAAGATAGGTACACAGTTTGCGCCTAATGCATCATAGGCTAAGAAACCATTTTGGATGCACCCGATGATACTCCTGGGTAAAGGGGCTCAAGTGGAAGCTCAGTTTGCTTTGTTTGGAGATAGTGCTAATCTTGATGCAAGATAGGTGCACGAATTGCATCGAACGTACTATATGCTTAGAAATATATTTAGAAGCACGCAATAGAACTCCTAGATGATGTGTGTCATATAGAATCTCACTTCGGTCTCTTTCGAGATAGTGTTAGTTTCGGTGCAAGATTGGTACACGGTTTGTGCCAAATGCACCATAGGCTAAGAAACTATTTTGGATGCACGCGATGGTACTCCTTGGTGAAGAGGCTCATGTGGAACCTTGGTTCTGTCTGTTTTGAGATAGTTCTAATCTTGATGCAAGATAAGTGCACGGTTTGCATGCAACATACCATATGCTCAGAAATCAATTTGGACACACACGATGGAACTGTAGATGCACCCGATGGAACTACTAGATGAAGTGTATCATATGGAATCTCGCTTCGGTCTGGTTGGAGATAGTATTAGTTTCAGTGCAAGATAGTTGCATGGTTTGTGCCCAGTGCACCATAGGCTCAGAAATTGTTGTGGAAGTTCCCGATGGTACTCCTAGGTGAAGAGGCTCAAGTGAAAGCCCAGTTCGGTCTGTTTGGAGATAGTGCTAATCTTGATGAAAGATAGGTGTACAGTTTGCATGGAACGTAACATGTTCTCATAAATCAATTTGGACGCACCCGATAGAACTCCTAGATCATGTGTGTCATTTGGAATCTCGGTTCAATCTGTTTGGAGACAGTATTAGTTTAGGTGCAAGATTCGTGCATGTTTTGCTCATAATGCACCATAGGCTCAGAAACCATTATGGAAGCACCCGATGATAATCCTAGGTGAAGAGGCTCAAGTGGAAGGTCGGTTCGATCTATTTGGAGATAGTGCTAATCTTGATGCAAGATAGGTGCACGGTTTTCATGGAACATACCATATGCTAAGAAATCTATTTGGATGCATCGCAATAGAACTCCTAGATGACATGTGTCATATGGAATCTCGCTTTGGTCTATTTGGAGACAGAGTTAGTTTTGGTGCAAGAAAGGTACATAGTTTGCGCCTAATGCATCATAGGCTAAGAAACCATTTTGAATGCACCCGTGATACTCCTGGGTGAAGGGGCTCAAGTGGAAGCTCAGTTTGCTTTGTTTGGAGATAGTGCTAATCTTGATACAAGATAGGTGCACAAATTGCATCGAACGTACCATATGCTTAGAAATATATTTGGAAGCAACCAATAGAACTCCTAGATGATGTGTGTCATATAGAATCTCACTTCGATCTCTTTGGAGATAGAGTTAGTTTCGGTGCAAGATAGGTACACGGTTTGTGCCAAATGCACCATAGGCTAAGAAACTATTTTGGATGCACGCGATGGTACTCCTTGGTGAAGAGGCTCATGTGGAACCTTGGTTCTGTCTGTTTGGAGATAGTTCTAATCTTGATGCAAGATAGGTGCACGGTTTGCATGGAACATACCATATGCTCAGAAATCAATTTGGACACACCCGATGGAACTGTAGATGCACCCGATGGAACTACTAGATGAAGTGTATCATATGGAATCTCGCTTCGGTCCGGTTGGAGATAGTATTAGTTTCAGTGCAAGATAGTTGCATGGTTTGTGCCCAGTGCACCATAGGCTCAGAAATTGTTGTGGAAGTTCCCGATGGTACTCCTAGGTGAAGAGGCTCAAGTGAAAGCCCGGTTCGGTCTGTTTGGAGATAGTGCTAATCTTGATGAAAGATAGGTGTACGGTTTGCATGGAACGTAACATGTTCTCATAAATCAATTTGGACGCACCCGATAGAACTCCTAGATCATGTGTGTCATTTGGAATCTCGCTTCAATCTGTTTGGAGACAGTATTAGTTTAGGTGCAAGATTCGTGCATGGTTTGCGCATAATGCACCGTAGGCTCAGAAACCATTATGGAAGCACCCGATGATAATCCTAGGTGAAGAGGCTCAAGTGGAAGGTCGGTTCGATCTATTTGGAGATAGTGCTAATCTTGATGCAAGATAGGTGCACGGTTTTCATGGAACATACCATATGCTAAGAAATCTATTTGGATGCATCGCAATAGAACTCCTAGATGACATGTGTCATATGGAATCTCGCTTTGGTCTATTTGGAGACAGAGTTAGTTTTGGTGCAAGAAAGGTACATAGTTTGCGCCTAATGCATCATAGGCTAAGAAACCATTTTGAATGCACCCGTGATACTCCTGGGTGAAGGGGCTCAAGTGGAAGCTCAGTTTGCTTTGTTTGGAGATAGTGCTAATCTTGATACAAGATAGGTGCACAAATTGCATCGAACGTACCATATGCTTAGAAATATATTTGGAAGCAACCAATAGAACTCCTAGATGATGTGTGTCATATAGAATCTCACTTCGATCTCTTTGGAGATAGAGTTAGTTCCGGTGCAAGATAGGTACACGGTTTGTGCCAAATGCACCATAGGCTAAGAAACTATTTTGGATGCACGCGATGGTACTCCTTGGTGAAGAGGCTCATGTGGAACCTTGGTTCTGTCTGTTTGGAGATAGTTCTAATCTTGATGCAAGATAGGTGCACGGTTTGCATAGAACATACCATATGCTCAGAAATCAATTTGGACACACCCGATGGAACTGTAGATGCACCCGATGGAACTACTAGATGAAGTGTATCATATGGAATCTCGCTTCGGTCCGGTTGGATATAGTATTAGTTTCAGTGCAAGATAGTTGCATGGTTTGTGCCCAGTGCACCATAGGCTCAGAAATTGTTGTGGAAGTTCCCGATGGTACTCCTAGGTGAAGAGGCTCAAGTGAAAGCCCGGTTCGGTCTGTTTGGAGATAGTGCTAATCTTGATGAAAGATAGGTGTACGGTTTGCATGGAACGTAACATGTTCTCATAAATCAATTTGGACGCACCCGATAGAACTCCTAGATCATGTGTGTCATTTGGAATCTCGCTTCAATCTGTTTGGAGACAGCATTAGTTTAGGTGCAAGATTCGTGCATGGTTTGCGCATAATGCACCATAGGCTCAGAAACCATTATGGAAGCACCCGATGATAATCCTAGGTGAAGAGGCTCAAGTGGAAGGTCGGTTCGATCTGTTTGGAGATAGTGCTAATCTTGATGCAAGATAGGTGCACGGTTTTCATGGAACATACCATATGCTAAGAAATCTATTTGGATGCATCGCAATAGAACTCCTAGATGACATGTGTCATATGGAATCTCGCTTTGGTCTATTTGGAGACAGAGTTAGTTTTGGTGCAAGAAAGGTACATAGTTTGCGCCTAATGCATCATAGGCTAAGAAACCATTTTGAATGCACCCGTGATACTCCTGGGTGAAGGGGCTCAAGTGGAAGCTCAGTTTGCTTTGTTTGGAGATAGAGCTAATCTTGATACAAGATAGGTTCACAAATTGCATCGAACGTACCATACGCTTAGAAATATATTTGGAAGCAACCAATAGAACTCCTAGATGATGTGTGTCATATAGAATCTCACTTCGATCTCTTTGGAGATAGAGTTAGTTTCGGTGCAAGATAAGTACACGGTTTGTGCCAAATGCACCATAGGCTAAGAAACTATTTTGGATGCACGCGATGGTACTCCTTGGTGAAGAGGCTCATGTGGAACCTTGGTTCTGTCTGTTTGGAGATAGTTCTAATCTTGATGCAAGATAGGTGCACGGTTTGCATGGAACATACCATATGCTCAGAAATCAATTTGGACACACCCGATGGAACTGTAGATGCACCCGATGGAACTACTAGATGAAGTGTATCATATGGAATCTCGCTTCGGTCCGGTTGGAGATAGTATTAGTTTCAATGCAAGATAGTTGCATGGTTTGTGCCCAGTGCACCATAGGCTCAGAAATTGTTGTGGAAGTTCCCAATGGTACTCCTAGGTGAAGAGGCTCAAGTGAAAGCCCGGTTCGGTCTGTTTGGAGATAGTGCTAATCTTGATGAAAGATAGGTGTACGGTTTGCATGGAACGTAACATGTTCTCATAAATCAATTTGGACGCACCCGATAGAACTCCTAGATCATGTGTGTCATTTGGAATCTCGCTTCAATCTGTTTGGAGACAGTATTAGTTTAGGTGCAAGATTCGTGCATGGTTTGCGCATAATGCACCATAGGCTTAGAAACCATTATGGAAGCACCAGATGATAATCCTAGGTGAAGAGGCTCAAGTGGAAGGTCGGTTCGATCTGTTTGGAGATAGTGCTAATCTTGATGCAAGATAGGTGCACGGTTTTCATGGAACATACCATATGCTAAGAAATCTATTTGGATGCATCGCAATAGAACTCCTAGATGACATGTGTCATATGGATTCTCGCTTTGGTCTATTTGGAGACAGAGTTAGTTTTGGTGCAAGAAAGGTACATAGTTTGCGCCTAATGCATCATAGGCTAAGAAACCATTTTGAATGCACCCGTGATACTCCTGGGTGAAGGGGCTCAAGTGGAAGCTCAGTTTGCTTTGTTTGGAGATAGAGCTAATCTTGATACAAGATAGGTTCACAAATTGCATCGAACGTACCATACGCTTAGAAATATATTTGGAAGCAACCAATAGAACTCCTAGATGATGTGTGTCATATAGAATCTCACTTCGATCTCTTTGGAGATAGAGTTAGTTTCGGTGCAAGATAAGTACACGGTTTGTGCCAAATGCACCATAGGCTAAGAAACTATTTTGGATGCACGCGATGGTACTCCTTGGTGAAGAAACTCATGTGGAACCTTGGTTCTGTCTGTTTGGAGATAGTTCTAACCTTGATGCAAGATAGGTGCACGGTTTGCATGGAACATACCATATGCTCAGAAATCAATTTGGACACATCCGATGGAACTGTAGATGCACCCGATGGAACTACTAGATCAAGTGTATCATATGGAATCTCGCTTCGGTCCGGTTGGAGATAGTATTAGTTTCAGTGCAAGATAGTTGCATGGTTTGTGCCCAGTGCACCATAGGCTCAGAAATTGTTGTGGAAGTTCCCGATGGTACTCCTAGGTGAAGAGGCTCAAGTGAAAGCCCGGTTCGGTCTGTTTGGAGATAGTGCTAATCTTGATGAAAGACAGGTGTACGGTTTGCATGGAACGTAACATGTTCTCATAAATCAATTTGGACGCACCCGATAGAACTCCTAGATCATGTGTGTCATTTGGAATCTCGCTTCAATCTGTTTGGAGACAGTATTAGTTTAGGTGCAAGATTCGTGCATGGTTTGCGCATAATGCACCATATGCACAAAAACCGTTATGGAAGCACCTGATGATAATCCTAGGTGAAGAGGCTCAAGTGGAAGGTCGGTTCGTTCTGTTTGGAGATAGTGCTAATCTTGATGCAAGATAGGTGCTCGATTTGCATGGAACATACCTTATGCTAAGAATCCATTTGGACGCACCCCAATAGAACTCCTAGATGACATGTGTCATATAGAATCTCGCTTAGGTCTGTTTGGAGACAGAGGTAGTTTTGGTGCAAGATAGGTACACATTTTGCGCCTAATGCATCATAGGCTAAGAAACCATTTTGGATGCACCCGATGATACTCCTGGGTAAAGAGGCTCAAGTGGAAGCTCAGTTTGCTTTGTTTGGAGATAGTGCTAATCTAGGTGCAAGATAGGTGCACGAATTGCATCGAACGTACCATATGCTTAGAAATATATTTGGAAGCACCCGATAGAACTCCTAGATGACGTGTGTCATATAGAATCTCGATTTGGTCTCTTTCGAGATAGTGTTAGTTTCGGTGCAAGATAGGTACACGGTTTGTGCCTAATGCACCATAGGTTAAGAAACTATTTTGGACGCACGCGATGGTACTCCTTGGTGAAGAGGCTCATGTGGAATCTTGGTTCTGTCTGTTTGGAGATAGTTCTAATCTTGATGCAAGATAGGTGCACGGTTTGCATGGAACATACCATATGCTCAAAAATCAATTTGGACACACCCGATGGAACTGTAGATGCACCCGATAGAACTACTAGATGAAGTGTATCATATGGAATCTCGCTTCAGTCCAGTTGGAGATAGTATTAGTTTCGGTGCAAGATAGTTGCATGGTTTGTGCCCAGTGCACCATAGGCTCAGAAATCGTTGTAGAAGTTCCCGATGGTACTCCTAGGTGAAGAGGCTCAAGTGAAAGCTCGGTTCGGTCTGTTTAGAGATAGTGCTAATCTTGATGAAAGATAGGTGTACGGTTTGCATGGAACGTACCGTATTCTCAGAAATCAATTTGGACGCACCCGATAGAACTCCTAGATCATGTGTGTCATTTGGAATCTCGCTTCAATCTGTTTGGAGACATTGTTAGTTTAGGTGGAAGATTGGTGCATCGTTTGCGCATAAAGCACCATATGCTCAGAAACCATTATGGAAGCACCCGATGATAATCCTAGGTGAAGAGGCTCAAGTGGAAGGTCGGTTCGATCTGTTTGGAGATAGTGCTAATCTTGATGCAAGATAGGTGCACGGTTTGCATGGAACATACCATATGCTAAGAAATCCATTTGGGCGCACCCAATAGAACTCCTAGATGACATGTGTCATATAGAATCTCGCTTAGGTCTGTTTGGAGACAGAGGTAGTTTTGGTGCAAGATAGGTACACAGTTTGCGCCTAATGCATCATAGGCTAAGAAACCATTTTGGATGCACCAGATGATACTCCTGGGTAAAGGGGCTCAAGTGGAAGCTCAGTTTGCTTTGTTTAGAGATAGTGCTAATCTAGATGCAAGATAGGTGCTTGAATTGCATCGAACGTACCATATGCTTAGAAATATATTTGGAAGCACCCAATAGAACTCCTAGATGACGTGTGTCATATAGAATCTCACTTCGGTCTCTTTCGAGATAGTGTTAGTTTCGGTGCAAGATAGGTACACGGTTTGTGCCTAATGCACCATAGGCTAAGAAACTATTTTGGACGCACGCGATGGTACTCCTTGGTGAAGAGGCTCATGTGGAATCTTGGTTCTGTCTGTTTGGAGATAGTTCTAATCTTGATGCAAGATAGGTGCACGGTTTGCATGGAACATACCATATGCTCAAAAATCAATTTGGACACACCCGATGGAACTGTAGATGCACCCGATAGAACTACTAGATGAAGTGTATCATATCTAATCTCGCTTCAGTCCAGTTGGAGATAGTATTAGTTTCGGTGCAAGATAGTTGCATGGTTTGTGCCCAGTGCACCATAGGCTCAGAAATCGTTGTAGAAGTTCCCGATGGTACTCCTAGGTGAAGAGGCTCAAGTGAAAGCTCGGTTCAGTCTGTTTAGAGATAGTGCTAATCTTGATGGAAGATAGGTGTACGGTTTGCATGGAACGTACCGTATTCTCAAAAATCAATTTGGACGCACCCGATAGAACTCCTAAATCATGTGTCATATGGAATCTCGCTTCAATCTGTTTGGAGACAGTATTAGTTTAGGTGCAAGATTCGTGCATGGTTTGCGCATAATGCACCATATGCTCAAAAACCGTTATGGAAGCACCTGATGATAATCCTAGGTGAAGAGGCTCAAGTGGAAGGTCGGTTCGTTCTGTTTGGAGATAGTGCTAATCTTGATGCAAGATAGGTGCACGATTTGCATGGAACATACCTTATGCTAAGAAATCCATTTGGACGCACCCCAATAGAACACCTAGATGACATGTGTCATATAGAACCTCGCTTCGGTCTGTTTGGAGACAGAGGTAGTTTTGGTGCAAGATAGGTACACATTTTGCGCCTAATGCATCATAGGCTAAGAAACCATTTTGGATGCACCCGATGATACTCCTGGGTAAAGGGGCTCAAGTGGAAGCTCAGTTTGCTTTGTTTGGAGATAGTGCTAATCTAGGTGCAAGATAGGTGCACGAATTGCATCGAACGTACCATATGCTTAGAAATATATTTGGAAGCACCCGATAGAACTCCTAGATGACGTGTGTCATATAGAATCTCGATTTGGTCTCTTTCGAGATAGTGTTAGTTTCGGTGCAAGATAGGTACACGGTTTGTGCCTAATGCACCATAGGTTAAGAAACTATTTTGGACGCACGCGATGGTACTCCTTGGTGAAGAGGCTCATGTGGAATCTTGGTTCTGTCTGTTTGGAGATAGTTCTAATCTTGATGCAAGATAGGTGCACGGTTTGCATGGAACATACCATATGCTCAAAAATCAATTTGGACACACCCGATGGAACTGTAGATGCACCCGATAGAACTACTAGATGAAGTGTATCATATGGAATCTCGCTTCAGTCCAGTTGGAGATAGTATTAGTTTCGGTGCAAGATAGTTGCATGGTTTGTGCCCAGTGCACCAGATAGGCTCAGAAATTGTTGTGGAAGTTCCCGATGGTACTCCTAGGTGAAGAGGCTCAAGTGAAAGCCCGGTTCGGTCTGTCTGGAGATAGTGCTAATCTTGATGAAAGATAGGTGTACGGTTTGCATGGAACGTACCATGTTCTCTTAAATCAATTTGGACGCACCCGATAGAACTCCTAGATCATGTGTGTCATTTGGAATCTCGCGTCAATCTGTGTGGAGACAGTGTTAGTTCAGGTGCAAGATTGGTGCATGGTTTGCGCATAATGCGCCATAGGCTCAGAAACTATTATGGAAGCACCTGATGATAATCCTAGGTGAAGAGGCTCAAGTGGAAGGTCGGTTCGATCTGTCTGGAGATAGTGCGAATCTTGATGCAAGATAGGTGCACGGTTTGCAGGGAACATACCATATGATTAGAAATCCTTTTGGATGCACCCCAATAGAGCTCCTAGATGACATGTGTCATATAGAATCTCGCTTAGGTCTGTATGGGGACAGAGGTAGTTTCGGTGCAAGATAGGTACACAGTTTGCGCCTAATGCATCATAGGCTAAGAAACCATTTTGGAGCACCCGATGATACTCCTGGGTAAATGGGCTCAAGTGGAAGCTCAGTTTGCTATGTTTGGAGATAGTGCTAATCTAGATGCAAGATAGGTGCACGAATTGCATCGAACATACCATATGCTTCGAAATATATTTGGAAGCACCCAATAGAACTCCTACATGACGTGTGTCATATAGAATCC
>NW_018396435.1:0-4454 GCF_000003195.3 Sorghum bicolor | reverse complement strand
AAATCATGTGTCATAGCGAATCTCGCTTCAATCTGTTGGGAGACAGTATTATCTTAGGTGCTAGATTCGTGCATGGTTTGCGCATAATGCACCATATGGTCTAAAACCCTTATGGAAGCACCTGATGATAATCCTAGGTGAAGAGGCTCAAGTGGAAGGTCGGTTCGTTCTGCTTGGAGATAGTGCTAATCCTGATGCAAGATAGGTGCACGATTGGCATGGAACATACCTTATGCTAAGAAATCCATTTGGACGCACCCCAATAGAACTCCTAGATGACATGTGTCATATAGAACCTCGCTTCGGTCTGTTTGGAGACAGAGGTAGTTTTGGTGCAAGATAGGTACACATTTTGCGCCTAATGCATCATAGGCTAAGAAACCATTTTGGATGCACCCGATGATACTCCTGGGTAAAGGGGCTCAAGTGGAAGCTCAGTTTGCTTTGTTTGGAGATAGTGCTAATCTAGGTGCAAGATAGGTGCACGAATTGCATCGAACGTACCATATGCTTAGAAATATATTTGGAAGCACCCGATAGAACTCCTAGATGACGTGTGTCATATAGAATCTCACTTTGGTCTCTTTCGAGATAGTGTTAGTTTCGGTGCAAGATAGGTACACGGTTTGTGCCTAATGCACCATAGGCTAAGAAACTATTTTGGACGCACGCGATGGTACTCCTTGGTGAAGAGGCTCATGTGGAATCTTGGTTCTGTCTGTTTGGAGATAGTTCTAATCTTGATGCAAGATAGGTGCACGGTTTGCATGGAACATACCATATGCTCAAAAATCAATTTGGACACACCCGATGGAACTGTAGATGCACCCGATAGAACTACTAGATGAAGTGTATCATATGGAATCTCGCTTCAGTCCACTTGGAGATAGTATTAGTTTCGGTGCAAGATAGTTGCATGGTTTGTGCCCAGTGCACCATAGGCTCAGAAATCGTTGTAGAAGTTCCCAATGGTACTCCTAGGTGAAGAGGCTCAAGTGAAAGCTCGGTTCAGTCTGTTTAGAGATAGTGCTAATCTTGATGAAAGATAGGTGTACGGTTTGCATGGAACGTACCGTATTCTCAGAAATCAATTTGGACGCACCCGATAGAACTCCTAAATCATGTGTCATATGGAATCTCGCTTCAATCTGTTTGGAGACAGTATTAGTTTAGGTGCAAGATTCGTGCATGGTTTGCGCATAATGCACCATATGCTCAAAAACCGTTATGGAAGCACCTGATGATAATCCTAGGTGAAGAGGCTCAAGTGGAAGGTCGGTTCGTTCTGTTTGGAGATAGTGCTAATCTTGATGCAAGATAGGTGCACGATTTGCATGGAACATACCTTATGCTAAGAAATCCATTTGGACGCACCCCAATAGAACACCTAGATGACATGTGTCATATAGAACCTTGCTTCGGTCTGTTTGGAGACAGAGGTAGTTTTGGTGCAAGATAGGTACACATTTTGCGCCTAATGCATCATAGGCTAAGAAACCATTTTGGATGCACCCGATGATACTCCTGGGTAAAGGGGCTCAAGTGGAAGCTCAGTTTGCTTTGTTTGGAGATAGTGCTAATCTAGATGCAAGATAGGTGCACGAATTGCATCGAACGTACCATATGCTTAGAAATATATTTGGAAGCACCCGATAGAACTCCTAGATGACGTGTGTCATATAGAATCTCACTTCGGTCTCTTTCGAGATAGTGTTAGTTTCGGTGCAAGATAGGTACACGGTTTGTGCCTAATGCACCATAGGCTAAGAAACTATTTTGGACGCACGCGATGGTACTCCTTGGTGAAGAGGCTCATGTGGAATCTTGGTTCTGTCTGTTTGGAGATAGTTCTAATCTTGATGCAAGATAGGTGCACGGTTTGCATGGAACATACCATATGCTCAAAAATCAATTTGGACACACCCGATGGAACTGTAGATGCACCCGATAGAACTACTAGATGAAGTGTATCATATCTAATCTCGCTTCAGTCCAGTTGGAGATAGTATTAGTTTCGGTGCAACATAGTTGCATGGTTTGTGCCCAGTGCACCATAGGCTCAGAAATCGTTGTAGAAGTTCCCGATGGTACTCCTAGGTGAAGAGGCTCAAGTGAAAGCTCGGTTCGGTCTGTTTAGAGATAGAGCTAATCTTGATGAAAGATAGGTGTACGGTTTGCATGGAACGTACCGTATTCTCAGAAATCAATTTGGACGCACCCGATAGAACTCCTAAATCATGTGTGTCATATGGAATCTCGCTTCAATCTGTTTGGAGACAGTTTAGGTGCAAGATTGGTGCATGGTTTGTGCATAATGCACCATAGGCTCAGAAACCATTATGGAAGCACCCGATAGTACTCCTAGGTGAAGAGGCTCAAGTGGAAGGTCGGTTTGATCTGTTTGGAGATAGTGCTAATCTTGATGCAAGATAGGTGCACGGTTTTCATGGAACATACCATATGCTAAGAAATCTATTTGGATGCATCGCAATAGAACTCCTAGATGACATGTGTCATATGCAATCTCGCTTTGGTCTATTTGGAGACAGAGTTAGTTTTGGTGCAAGATAGGTACACAGTTTGCGCCTAATGCATCATAGGCTAAGAAACCATTTTGGATGCACCCGATGATACTCCTGGGTAAAGGGGCTCAAGTGGAAGCTCAGTTTGCTTTGTTTGGAGATAGTGCTAATCTTGATGCAAGATAGGTGCACGAATTGCATCGAACGTACTATATGCTTAGAAATATATTTGGAAGCACGCAATAGAACTCCTAGATGATGTGTGTCATATAGAATCTCACTTCGGTCTCTTTCGAGATAGTGTTAGTTTCGGTGCAAGATAGGTACACGGTTTGTGCCAAATGCACGATAGGCTAAGAAACTATTGTGGACGCACGCGAGGGTACTCCTTGGTGAAGAGGCTCATGTGGAATCTTGGTTCTGTCTGTTTGAAGATAGTTCCAGTCTTGGTGCAAGATAGGTGCACGGTTTGCCTGGAACATACCATATGCTCAGAAATCAATTTGGACACACCCGATGGAACTGTAGATGCACCCGATGGAACTACTAGATGAAGTTTATCATATGGAATCTCGCTTCCGTCCAGTTGGAGATAGTATTAGTTTCGGTGCAAGATATTTGCATGGTTTGTGCCCAATGCACCATAGGCTCAGAAATCGATGTGGAAGTTCCCGATGGTACTCCTAGGTGAAGAGGCTCAAGTGAAAGCCCGGTTCGGTCTGTTTGGAGATAGTGCTAATCTTGATGAAAGATAGATGTACGGTTTGCATGGAACGTACCGTATTCTCAGAAATCAATTTGGACGCACCCGATAGAACTCCTAAATCATGTGTGTCATATGCAATCTCACTTCAATCTGTTTGGAGACAGTTTAGGTGCAAGATTGGTGCATGGTTTGTGCATAATGCACCATATGCTCAGAAAACATTATGGAAGCACCCGATAGTACTCCTAGGTGAAGAGGCTCAAGTGGAAGGTCGGTTTGATCTGTTTGGAGATAGTGCTAATCTTGATGCAAGATAGGTGCACGGTTTTCATGGAACATACCATATGCTAAGAAATCTATTTGGATGCATCGCAATAGAACTCCTAGATGACATGTGTCATATGGAATCTCGCTTTGGTCTATTTGGAGACAGAGTTAATTTTGGTGCAAGATAGGTACACAGTTTGCGCCTAATGCATCATAGGCTAAGAAACCATTTTGGATGCACCCGATGATACTCCTAGGTAAAGGGGCTCAAGTGGAAGCTCAGTTTGCTTTGTTTGGAGATAGTGCTAATCTTGATGCAAGATAGGTGCACGAATTGCATCAAACGTACCATATGCTTAGAAATATATTTGGAAGCACGCAATAGAACTCCTAGATGATGTGTGTCATATAGAATCTCACTTCGGTCTCTTTCGAGATAGTGTTAGTTTCGGTGCAAGATAGGTACACGGTTTGTGCCAAATGCACGATAGGCTAAGAAACTATTTTGGACGCAGGCGAGGGTACTCCTTGGTGAAGAGGCTCATGTGGAATCTTGGTTCTGTCTGTTTGAAGATAGTTCCAATCTTGGTGCAAGATAGGTGCACGGTTTGCCTGGAACATACCATATGCTCAAAAATCAATTTGGACACACCCGATGGAACTGTAGATGCACCCGATGGAACTACTAGATGAAGTTTATCATATGGAATCTCGCTTCCGTCTAGTTGGAGATAGTATTAGTTTCGGTGCAAGATATTTGCATGGTTTGTGCCCAATGCACCATAGGCTCAGAAATCGTTGTAGAAGTTCCCGATGGTACTCCTAGGTGAAGAGGCTCAAGTGAAAGCTCGGTTCGGTCTGTTTAGAGATAGTGCTAATCTTGATGAAAGATAGATGTACGGTTTGCATGGAACGTACCGTATTCTTAGAAATCAATTTGGACGCACCCGATAGAACTC
>NW_018396434.1:80472-130488 GCF_000003195.3 Sorghum bicolor | reverse complement strand
GTGCTAATCGCTGATGCAAGATAGATGCACGCGTTTGCATGGAACATACGATATGCTCAGAAATAAATTAGGACGCACCTGATATAACTCCTTGATGATGTGTGTCATATGGAATCTTGATTCGGTTCGTTTAGAGACTGTTAGTTTTGGTAGAAGATATGTACATGGTTTACGCCTAATGCACCATAAGCTAAGAAACCATTTTAGACGCACTCGATGGTACTCGTAGTTGAACAGGCTCAAGTGGAGGCTCGGTTTGGTCTGTTTAGAGATAGTGCTAATCTTGATGCAAGATAGGTGCACGATTTGCATAGAACATACCATATCCTCAGAAATCAATTTGGACACACCAGATGGAACTCCTAGATGACATGTGTCGTATGGAATCTCACTTCAGTCCGTTTAGAGACAGTGTTAGTTTCAGTGCAAGATAGGTGCACAGTTTGCACCTAATGCACCATAGGATAAGAAACCGTTTTGGACGCACCCGATGGTACTCCTAGGTCAAGGGGCTAAAGTGAAAGCTCGGTTTGGTCTGTTTGGAGATAGTGCTAATCGTGATGCAAGATAGATGCACGGTTTGCATGGAACATACGATATGCTCAGAAATAAATTAGGACGCACCTGATATAACTCCTTGATGATGTGTGTCATATGGAATCTTGATTCGGTTCGTTTAGAGACTGTTAGTTTTGGTAGAAGATATGTACATGGTTTACGCCTAATGCACCATAAGCTAAGAAACCATTTTAGACGCACTCGATGGTACTCGTAGTTGAACAGGCTCAAGTGGAGGCTCGATTTGGTCTGTTCGGATATAGTGCTAATCTTGATGCAATATAGTTGCACAGTTTGAATGGAACGTACCATATGTTAAGAAATCAATTTGGACGTACCCAATGGAACTCCTAGATGACGTGTGTCACATGGAATCTCGCTTCGCTCTGTTTGGAGACAATGTTAGTTTCGATGCAGATAGGTGCATAGTTTGTGCCTAATGCACCATAGTCTAAGAAACCATTTTTCACGCACCTGTTTGTACTCCTAGATGAAGAGGCTCAAGTGGAAGCTCGGTTCGGTCTGTTTGGAGATAGTGCTAATCTTGATGCAAGATAGGTGCACGGAACATACAATATGCTTGGAAATCAATGTGGATGCACCCGATGGAACTCCTTGATGACGTGTGTCATATGGAATCTCGCTTTGGTCTGTTTAGAAACAGTGTTAGTTTCGGTGCAAGATATGTGCATGGTTTGTGCCTACTGCACCATAGTCTAAGAAACCATTTTGGAAGCACCTGTTGGTACTTCGGTGTAGAGGCTCAAGTGGAAGCTCGGTATTGATCTGTTTGGAGATAGTGCTAATCTTGATGCAAGATAGGTGCATGATTTGCAAGGAACATACCATATGCTTAAAAATCAATTTGGACGCACCCAATGGAAAACCATTTTGAACGCACCTATTGGTACTCCTAGTTGAAGATACTCTAGTGGAAGCTCGGTTTGGTCTGTTTTAAGATAGTGCTAATCTTAATGCAAGATAGGTGCATGGTTTGCACCTAATGCACCATAGGCTAAAAAACCATTTTGGACACACCCGATGGTACTCCTAGGTGAAGATGCTCAAGTGAAAGCTCGGTTCGGTCTATTTGGAGATATTGCTAATCTTGATGCAAGATAGGTGTACAATTTGCATGGAAAGTACAATATGCTCAAAAATCAATTCGGACGCACCTGAAGGAAGTCGTAGATGACGTGTGTCATATGGAATCTCACTTTGGCCCGTTTGAAGGCAGTGTTAGTTTTAGTGCAAGATAGGTGCACAGTTTGCGCCTAATGCGCCATAGTCTAAGAAACCATTTTGGAAAATCTGTTGGTACTCAAAGGTGAAGAGGCTTAAGTGGAAGCTTGGTCTGGTCTGTTTGGAGATAGTGCTAATCTTGTTGCAGATAGGTGCATGGTTTGCATGGAACGTACCATATGCTCAAAAATCAATGAGGATGCACCCAATGGAAATCCTAGATGACGCGTGTCATATGGAATCTCACGTCGGTCCATTTGGTGATAATATAAGTTTTGGTGCAAGATAGGTGCACAGTTTGCGTCTAATGCACCCGCAGTCTAAGAAACCATTTTGAACGCACCTGTCGGTACTCCTAGGTGAAGAGGCTCAAGTGGAAGTTCGGTTCATTCTGTTTCGAGACAGTGCTAATCCTAATGCTTGATAGGTGCATAGTTTGCACTGAACGTACCATATGCTCGGAAATAGATTTGGATGCACCCGATGGAAGTCGTAGATGATGTGTGTCATATGGAATCTTGCTTCAGTCCGTTTGGAGACAATATTAGTTTCAGTGCAAGATAGGTGCATAGTTTGCACCTAATGCACCATAGTCTAAGAAACCATTTTGAACGCACCTGTTGGTACTCCTAGTTGAAGAGGCTCAAGTCGAAGCTCGGTTTGGTTTGTTTTGAGACAGTGCTAATCTTAATGCAAGATAGGTGCACAGTTTGCATGAAACATACCATATGCTTAGGAATCAATTTGGACGCACCCGTTGGAACTCCTAGATGACGTGTATCATATGGAATCTCATTCGGTCTGTTTGGAGAGTGTTAGTTTCAGTGCAAGATAGGTGCACGGTTTGCGCCTAATGCACCATAGGCTAAAAAACCATTTTGGACACACCCAATGGTACTCCTAGGTGAAGAGGCTCAAGTGAAAGCTCGATTCGGTCTATTTGTAGATAGTGCTAAACTTGATGCAAGATAGGTGTATAGTTTGCATGGAAAGTACAATATGCTCAAAAATCAATTTGGACGCACCTTACGGAACTCGTAGATGACGTGTGTCATATGGAATCTCGCTTTGGTCCGTTTGAAGGCAGTGTTAGTTTCAGTGCAAGATAGGTGCACAGTTCGCGCCTAATGCACCGTAGTCTAAGAAACAATTTTGGAAAATCTGTTGGTACTCAAAGGTGAAGAGGCTCAAGTGGAAGCTTGGTCCGGTCTATTTGGACAGTGCTAATCTTGATGCAAGATAGGTGCATGGTTTGCATGGAACGTACCATATGCTCAAACATCAATGTGGATGCAACTGATGGAAATCCTAGATGACGCGTGTCATATGGAATCTCGCTTCGATCCGTTTGGTGATAATATAAGTTTTGGTGCAAGATAGGTGCACAATTTGCGTTTAAAGCACCCACAGTCTAAGAAACCATTTTGAACGCACATGTTGGTACTCCTATGTGAAGAGGCTCAAGTGGAAGCTCGGTTCGTTCTGTTTCCAGACAGTGCAAATGTTAATGCAAGATAGATGCATGGTTTGCATGGAATGTCTCATATGGTTGGAAATACATTTGGATGCACCCGATAGAACTCCTAGATGATGTGTGTCATACGGAATCTCGCTTCAGTCCATTTGGAGACAATATTAGTTTCAATGCAAGATAGGTCCACAGTTTGCACCTAATGCACCATAGTCTAAGAAACCATTTTGAACGCACCTGTTGGTACTCCTAGTTGAAGATGCTCAAGTGGAGGCTCGGTTTGGTCTGTTTCAAGACAGTGCTAATCTTAATGCAAGATAGGTGCACAGTTTGTATGAAACATACCATATGCTCAGAAATCAATTTGGACGCACCCGTTGGAACTCCTAGATGACGTGTATCTTATGGAATCTCGTTCGATCTATTTGGAGAGTGTTAGTTTCAGTGCAAGATAGGTGCATGGTTTGCGCCGTGCAAGATAGGTGCACAGTTTGCGCCTAATGCGCCATAGTCTAAGAAACCATTTTGGAAAATCTGTTGGTACTCAAAGGTGAAGAGGCTTAAGTGGAAGCTTGGTCTGGTCTGTTTGGAGATAGTGCTAATCTTGATGCACATAGGTGCATGGTTTGCATGGAACGTACCATATGCTCAAAAATCAATGAGGATGCACCCAATGGAAATCCTAGATGACGCGTGTCATATGGAATCTCACTTCGGTCCATTTCGTGATAATATAAGTTTTGGTGCAAGATAGGTGCACAGTTTGCGTCTAATGCACCCGCAGTCTAAGAAACCATTTTGAACACACCTGTCGGTACTCCTAGGTGAAGAGGCTCAAGTGGAAGTTCGGTTCGTTCTGTTTCGAGACAGTGCTAATCTTAATGCTTGATAGGTGCATAGTTTGCACTGAACGTACCAAGCTCGGAAATAGATTTGGATGCACCCGATGGAACTCCTAGATGATGTGTGTCATATGGAATCTTGCTTCAGTCCGTTTGGAGACAATATTAGTTTCAGTGCAAGATAGGTGCATAGTTTGCACCTAATGCACCATAGTCTAAGAAACCATTTTGAACGCACCTGTTGGTACTCCTAGTTGAAGAGGCTCAAGTCGAAGCTCGGTTAGGTTTGTTTTGAGACAGTGCTAATCTTAATGTAAGATAGGTGCATAGTTTGCATGAAACATACCATATGCTTAGAAATCAATTTGGACGCACCCGTTGGAACTCCTTGATGACGTGTATCTTATGGAATCTCTTTCGGTCTGTTTGGAGAGTGTTAGTTTCAGTGCAAGATAGGTGCACGGTTTGCGCCTAATGCACCATAGGCTAAAAAACCATTTTGGACACACCCAATGGTACTCCTAGGTGAAGAGGCTCAAGTGAAAGATCGATTCGGTCTATTTGCAGATAGTGCTAAACTTGATGCAAGATAGGTGTATAGTTTGCATGGAAAGTACCATATGCTCAAAAATCAATTTGGACGCACCTTACAGAACTCGTAGATGATGTGTGTCATATGGAATCTCGCTTTGGTCCGTTTGAAGGCAGTGTTAGTTTTAGTGCAAGATAGGTGCACAGTTCGCGCCTAATGCACCGTAGTCTAAGAAACCATTTTGGAAAATCTGTTGGTACTCGAAGGTGAAGAGGCTCAAGTGGAAGCTTGGTCCGGTCTATTTGGACAGTGCTAATCTTGATGCAAGATAGGTGCATGGTTTGCATTGAACGTACCCTATGCTCAAACATCAATGTGGATGCAACTGATGGAAATCCTAGATGACGCGTGTCATATGGAATCTCGCTTCGGTCCGTTTGGTGATAATATAAGTTTTGGTGCAAGATAGGTGCACAGTTTGTGTCTAAAGCACCCACAATCTAAGAAACCATTTTGAACGCACATGTTGGTACTCCTATGTGAAGAGGCTCAAGTGCAAGCTCGGTTCGTTCTGTTTCCAGACAGTGCTAATCTTAATGCAAGATAGATGCATGGTTTGCATGGAATGTCTCATATGCTTGGAAATACATTTGGATGCACCCGATGGAACTCCTAGATGATGTGTGTCATACGGAATCTCGCTTCTGTCCGTTTGGAGACAATATTAGTTTCAATGCAAGATAGGTCCACAGTTTGCACCTAATGCACCATAGTCTAAGAAACCATTTTGAACGCACCTATTGGTACTCCTAGTTGAAGATGCTCAAGTGGAGGCTCGGTTTGGTCTGTTTCAAGACAGTGCTAATCTTAATGCAATATAGGTGCACAGTTTGTATGAAACATACCATATGCTCAGAAATCAATTTGGACGCACCCGTTGGAACTCCTAGATGACGTGTATCTTATGGAATCTCGTTCGGTCTATTTGGAGAGTGTTAGTTTCAGTGCAAGATAGGTGCATGGTTTGCGCCTAATGCACCATAGGCTAAAAAACCATTTTGGACACACCCGATGGTACTCCTAGGTGAAGATGCTCAAGTGAAAGCTCGGTTCGGTCTATTTGGAGATAGTGCTAATCTTAATGCAAGATAGGTGTACAATTTGCATGGAAAGTACAATATGCTCAAAAATCAATTTGGTCGCACGTGAAGGAACTCGTAGATGACGTGTGCCATATGTATGGAATCTCGCTTTGGTCCGTTTGAAGGCAGTGTTAGTTTCAGTGCAAGATAGGTGCACAGTTCGCGCCTAATGCACCGTAGTCTAAGAAACAATTTTGGAAAATCTGTTGGTACTCAAAGGTGAAGAGGCTCAAGTGGAAGCTTGGTCCGGTCTATTTGGACAGTGCTAATCTTGATGCAAGATAGGTGCATGGTTTGCATGGAACGTACCATATGCTCAAACATCAATGTGGATGCAAGTCATGGAAATCCTAGATGACGCGTGTCAGATGGAATCTCGCTTCGATCCGTTTGGTGATAATATAAGTTTTGGTGCAAGATAGGTGCACAATTTGCGTTTAAAGCACCCACAGTCTAAGAAACCATTTTGAACGCACATGTTGGTACTCCTATGTGAAGAGGCTCAAGTGGAAGCTCGGTTCGTTCTGTTTCCAGACAGTGCAAATGTTAATGCAAGATAGATGCATGGTTTGCATGGAATGTCTCATATGGTTGGAAATACATTTGGATGCACCCGATAGAACTCCTAGATGATGTGTGTCATACGGAATCTCGCTTCAGTCCATTTGGAGACAATATTAGTTTCAATGCAAGATAGGTCCACAGTTTGCACCTAATGCACCATAGTCTAAGAAACCATTTTGAACGCACCTGTTGGTACTCCTAGTTGAAGATGCTCAAGTGGAGGCTCGGTTTGGTCTGTTTCAAGACAGTGCTAATCTTAATGCAAGATAGGTGCACAGTTTGTATGAAACATACCATATGCTCAGAAATCAATTTGGACGCACCCGTTGGAACTCCTAGATGACGTGTATCTTATGGAATCTCGTTCGATCTATTTGGAGAGTGTTAGTTTCAGTGCAAGATAGGTGCATGGTTTGCGCCGTGCAAGATAGGTGCACAGTTTGCGCCTAATGCGCCATAGTCTAAGAAACCATTTTGGAAAATCTGTTGGTACTCAAAGGTGAAGAGGCTTAAGTGGAAGCTTGGTCTGGTCTGTTTGGAGATAGTGCTAATCTTGATGCAGATAGGTGCATGGTTTGCATGGAACGTACCATATGCTCAAAAATCAATGAGGATGCACCCAATGGAAATCCTAGATGACGCTTGTCATATGGAATCTCGCTTCGGTCCATTTGGTGATAATATAAGTTTTGGTGCAAGATAGGTGCACAGTTTGCATCTAATGCACCCGCAGTCTAAGAAACCATTTTGAACGCACCTGTTGGTACTCCTAGGTGAAGAGGCTCAAGTGGAAGCTCGGTTCGTTCTGTTTCGAGACAGTGCTAATCTTAATGCAAGATAGGTGCATAGTTTGCACTGAACGTACCATATGCTCGGAAATAGATATGGATGCACCCGATGGAACTCCTATATGATGTGTGTCATATGGAATTTTGCTTCAGTCCGTTTGGAGACAATAATAGTTTCAATGCAAGATAGGTGCACGGTTTGCACCTAATGCACCATAGTCTAAGAAACCATTTTAAACGCTCCTGTTGGTACTCCTAGTTGAAGAGGCTCAAGTCGAAGGTCGGTTTGGCTTGTTTCGAGACAATGCTAATCTTAATGCAAGATAGGTGCACAGTTTGCATGAAACATACCATATGCTCTGAAATCAATTTGGACGCACCCGTTGGAACTCCTAGATGACGTGTATCTTATGGAATCTCTTTCGGTCTGTTTGGAGAGTGTTAGTTTTAGTGCAAGATAGGTGCACGGTTTGCGCCTAATGCACCATTGGCTAAAAAACCATTTTGGACACACCTAATGGTACTCCTAGGTGAAGAGGCTCAAGTGAAAGCTCGATTCGGTCTATTTGGGGATAGTGCTAAACTTGATGCAAGATAGGTGTATAGTTTGCATGGAAAGTGCCATATGCTCAAAAATCAATTTGGACACACCTTACGGAACTCGTAGATGACATGTGTCATATGGAATCTCGCTTTGGTCCGTTTGAAGGCAGTGTTAGTTTCAGTGCAAGATAGGTGCACAGTTTGTGCCTAATGCACCGTAGTATAAGAAACCATTTTGGAAAATCTGTTGGTACTCAAAGGTGAAGAGGCTCAAGTGGAAGCTTGGTCCGGTCTATTTGGATAGTGCTAATCTTGATGCAAGATAGGTGCATGGTTTGCATGGAACGTACCATATGCTCAAACATCAATGTGGATGCAACTGATGGAAATCCTAGATGACGCGTGTCATATGGAATCTCGCTTCCATCCGTTTGGTGATAATATAAGTTTTGGTGTAAGATAGGTTCACAGTTTGCGTCTAAAGCACCCACAATCTAAGAAACCATTTTGAACGCACCTGTTGGTACTCCTAGGTGAAGAGGCTCAAGCGGAAGCTCGGTTCGTTCTGTTTCGAGACAGTGCTAATCTTAATGCAAGATAGATGCATGGTTTGCATGGAATGTCTCATATGCTTGGAAATACATTTGGATGCACCCGATGGAACTCCTAGATGATGTGTGTCATACGGAATCTCGCTTTAGTCCGTTTGGAGACAATATTAGTTTCAATGCAAGATAGGTGCACTGTTTGCGTCTAATGCTCCCGCAGTCTAAGAAACCATTTTGAACGCACATGTTGGTACTCCTAGTTGAAGATGCTCAAGGGGAAGCTCGGTTTGGTCTGTTTCAAGACAGTGCTAATCTTAATGCAAGATAGGTGCACAGTTTGTATGAAACATACCATATGCTCAGAAATCAATTTGGACGCACCCGTTGGAACTCCTAGATGACGTATATCTTATGGAATCTCGTTCGGTCTGTTTGAAGAGTGTTAGTTTCAGTGCAAGATATGTGCATGGTTTCCGCCTAATGCACCATAGGCTAAAAAACCATTTTGGACACACCCCATGGTACTCCTAGGTGAAGGTGCTCAAGTGAAAGCTCGGTTCGGTCCATTTGGAGATAATGCTAATCGTGATGCAAGATAGGTGTACAATTTGCATGGAAAGTACAATATGCTCAAAAATCAATTTGGACGCACCTGGAGGAACTCGTAGATGATGTGTGTCATATGTATGGAATCTCACTTTGGTCCGTTTGAAGGCAGTGTTAGTTTTAGTGCAAGATAGGTGCACAGTTTGCGCCTAATGCACCATAGTCTAAGAAACCATTTTGGAAAATCTGTTGGTACTCAAAGGTGAAGAGGCTCAAGTGGAAGCTTGGTCTGGTCTATTTGGAGATAGTGCTAATCTTGATGCAGATAGGTGCATGGTTTGCATGGAACGTACCATATGCTCAAAAATCAATGTGGATGCACCCAATGGAAATCCTAGATGACGCGTGTCATATGGAATCTCGCTTCGGTCCGTTTGGTGATAATATAAGTTTTGGTGCAAGATAGGTGCACAGTTCGCATCTAATGCACCCGCAGTCTATGAAACCATTTTGAACGCACCTGTTGGCACTCCTAGGTGAAGAGGCTCAAGTGGAAGCTCAGTTCGTTCTGTTTCGAGACAGTGCTAATCTTAATGCAAGATAGGTGCATAGTTTGCACTGAACGTACCATATGCTCGGAAATAGATATGGATGCACCAGATGGAACTCCTATATGATGTGTGTCATATGGAATTTTGCTTCAGTCCGTTTGGAGACAATATTAGTTTCAATGCAAGATAGGTGCACAGTTTGCACCTAATGCACCATAGTCTAAGAAACCATTTTGAACGCACCTGTTGGTACTCCTAGTTGAAGAGGCTCAAGTCGAAGGTCGGTTTGGCTTGTTTCGAGACAGTGCTAATCTTAATGCAAGATAGGTGCACAGTTTGCATGAAACATACCATATGCTCTGAAATCAATTTGGACGCACCCGTTGGAACTCCTAGATGACGTGTATCTTATGGAATCTCTTTCGGTCTGTTTGGAGAGTGTTAGTTTTAGTGCAAGATAGGTGCACGGTTTGCGCCTAATGCACCATTGGCTAAAAAACCATTTTGGACACACCTAATGGTACTCCTAGGTGAAGAGGCTCAAGTGAAAGCTCGATTCGGTCTATTTGGGGATAGTGCTAAACTTGATGCAAGATAGGTGTATAGTTTGCATGGAAAGTACCATATGCTCAAAAATCAATTTGGACACACCTTACGGAACTCGTAGATGACATGTGTCATATGGAATCTCGCTTTGGTCCGTTTGAAGGCAGTGTTAGTTTCAGTGCAAGATAGGTGCACAGTTTGTGCCTAATGCACCGTAGTTTAAGAAACCATTTTGGAAAATCTGTTGGTACTCAAAGGTGAAGAGGCTCAAGTGGAAGCTTGGTCCGGTCTATTTATATAGTGCTAATCTTGATGCAAGATAGATGCATGGTTTGCATAGAACGTACCATATGCTCAAACATCAATGTGGATGCAACTGATGGAAATCCTAGATGACGCGTGTCATATGGAATCTCGCTTCAGTCCGTTTGGTGATAATATAAGTTTTGGTGTAAGATAGGTTCACAGTTTGCGTCTAAAGCACCCACAATCTAAGAAACCATTTTGAACGCACCTGTTGGTACTCCTAGGTGAAGAGGCTCAAGCGGAAGCTCGGTTCGTTCTGTTTCGAGACAGTGCTAATCTTAATGCAAGATAGATGCATGGTTTGCATGGAATGTCTCATATGCTTGGAAATACATTTGGATGCACCCGATGGAACTCCTAGATGATGTGTGTCATACGGAATCTCGCTTTAGTCCGTTTGGAGACAATATTAGTTTCAATGCAAGATAGGTGCACTGTTTGCGTCTAATGCACCCGCAGTCTAAGAAACCATTTTGAACGCACATGTTGGTACTCCTAGTTGAAGATGCTCAAGGGGAAGCTCGGTTTGGTCTGTTTCAAGACAGTGCTAATCTTAATGCAAGATAGGTGCACAGTTTATATGAAACATACGATATGCTCAGAAATAAATTTGGACGCACCCGTTGGAACTCCTAGATGACGTATATCTTATGGAATCTCGTTCGGTCTGTTTGAAGAGTGTTAGTTTCAGTGCAAGATAGGTGCATGGTTTGCGCCTAATGCACCATAGGCTAAAAAACCATTTTGGACACACCCCATGGTACTCCTAGGTGAAGATGCTCAAGTGAAAGCTCGGTTCGGTCTATTTGGAGATAGTGCTAATCTTGATGCAAGATAGGTGTACAATTTGCATGGAAAGTACAATATGCTCAAAAATCAATTTGGACGCACCTGAAGGAACTCGTAGATGACGTGTGTCATATGTATGGAATCTCACTTTGGTCCGTTTGAAGGCAGTGTTAGTTTTAGTGCAAGATAGGTGCACAGTTTGCGCCTAATGCACCATAGTCTAAGAAACCATTTTGGAAAATCTGTTGGTACTCAAAGGTGAAGAGGCTCAAGTGGAAGCTTGGTCTGGTCTGTTTGGAGATAGTGCTAATCTTGATGCAGATAGGTGCATGGTTTGCATGGAACGTACCATATGCTCAAAAATCAATGTGGATGCACCCAATGGAAATCCTAGATGACGCGTGTCATATGGAATCTCGCTTCGGTCCGTTTGGTGATAATATAAGTTTTGGTGCAAGATAGGTGCAAAGTTTGCGTCTAATGCACCCGTAGTCTAAGAAACCATTTTGAACGCACCTGTTGGTACTCCTAGGTGAAGTGGCTAAAGTGGAAGCTCGGTTTAGTCTATTTGGAGATTGTGCTAATCTTGATGCAAGATAGGTGCACAGTTTGCACGGGAAATACCATATGCTCGAAAATCAATTTGGTGCACAGTTTGTGCCTAATGCACCATAGGCTAAGAAATCATTTTGGATGCACCTATTGGTACTCCTAGGTGAAGTGGCTAAAGTGGAAGCTCGGTTTAGTCTATTTGGAGATTGTGCTAACCTTGATGCAAGATAGGTGCATGGTTTGCATGGAATGTCCCATATGCTCGGAAATCAATTCGGACGCACTAGATGGAACTCCTACATAACATGTGTCATATAGAGTCTCGCTTCGGTCTGTTTGGAGACAGTGTTAGTTTCTGTGCAAGTTAGGTGCACAGTTTGTGCCTAATGCACCATTGGCTAAGAAACAATTTTGGATGCACCCGATGGTACTCTTAGGTAAAGGGGCTTAAGTGAATGCTCGGTTTGGTCTGTTTGGAGATAGTGCTAATCTTGATGTAAGATAGGAGCACGGTTTGCATAGAATGTACTATATGCTCAGTAATCAGTTTTGATGCACCCGATAGAACTCTTAGATGACATGTGTCATATGGAATCTCACTTCGGTCCACTTGGAGATAGTGTTAGTTTCGGTGCAAGATAGGTGCACGGTGTGCATGAAACGTACCATATGCTTGAAAATCAATTTGGACACACCCGATAGAACTCCTAGATGATGTGTGTCATCTGATATCTCACTTTGGTCAATTTGGAGAAAGTGTTAGTTTTGGTGCAAGATTGGTGCACGGTTTGTGCCTAATACACCATACTCTAAGAAACCATTTTGGACGCAACCGATGGTACTCCCCACTGAAGAGGCTCAAGTGGAAGCTCGGTTCGGTCTATTTAGAGATAGTGCTAATCTTGATGCAAGATAGTTGCATAGTTTGCATGGAACGTACCTTATGCTCAGAAATCAATTTGGACGCATCCGATAGAACTTCTAGATGATGTGTGTCATATGTAATCTTGTTTTGGTCCATTTGGAGAAAGTGTTAGTATCGGTGCAAGATAGGTGCACGGTTTACGCGTAATGCACCGCAGGCTAAGAAACCATTTTGGACGCACCCGATGGTACTCCTAGGTGAAGTGGCTCAAGTGAAAGCTCGGTTCAGTCCATTTAGAGATAGTGCTACTCTTGATGCAAAATAGGTGCACAGTTTACATGGAACGTACGGCTTCCTATTTGGGGTCGAGGTTGGCGCCGATTGTCAGTGCTTTGTCGTCGGAGCCGTTGGTGTCGAGCGGGATTTTCTTCGTGCCCTTCGCTAGTTCGAAGTTGCCCGCCTGACCTTTAGGCTCTGGAGCCTCAGCGGCGAGGGCCTCGAGCTTCGAGGCGAGTTCAGTGGAGCTCTCAACGGCTTCTCCATACTCGACGCACTCGACGTCGCACTGGTATGCGTGCTCATAGGAGGAGCTAACGGTGATGACTCCCTCGGGTCTGGGCATCTTCAGCTTCAAGTAAGTGTATTTGGGGATAGCCATGAACTTGGTGTATCCCGGTCGTCCAATGATGGCGTGGTATGTGCCGCGAAATCCCACCACTTCGAAGGTGAGAGTTTCCTTCCTGAAGTTGGCCACCGTGCTGAAACAGACTGGCAGGTCGATTCGACCTACCGGTAATGCCTTCTTCCCTAGCATGATGCCATGGAAACCGCCCGTGCTTGGTTGGAGCTGCGCCCTTTCGATGCCAAGGAGGTCGAGGGTCTCGAGGTAAATGATGTTCAGGCTGCTGCCGCCGTCCATCAGGACCTTCGAGAGCCTGGTGTTGACGATGATAGGGTCGATGACAAGCGGGTAGACGCCAGGAGCGACCACCCTGTCGGGGTGGTCGTCGCAGTCGAAGGTAATGGGGGTGCTCGACCAGTTGAGATACTAGGGCACCGCCATCCTAGAACGTACCATATGCTCGAAAATATATTTGGATGCACCCGATGGAACTCCTAGATGACGTGTGTCATATGGAATCTCGGTTCAGTCTGTTTGGAGACAATATTAGTTTCACTGCAAGATAGGTGCACAGTTTGCAATACTGCACCATAGTCTAAGAAACCATTTTAAACACACCTGTTGGTACTCCTAGGTGAAGAGGATCAAGTGGAAGCTCGGTTTGGTCTGTTTCGAGACAGTGCTAATCTTAATGCAAGATAGGTTCACAGTTTGCATTGAACATACCATATGCTCAGAAATCAATTTGGACACACCCGTTGGAACTCCTAGATGACATGTATCTTATGGAATCTTGTTCGGTCTGTTTGGAGAGTGTTAGTTTCCGTGCAAGATAGGTGCACGGTTTGTGCCTAATGCACCATAGGCTAAAACCCCATTTTGCACACACCCAATGGTAATCCTAGGTGAAGAGGCTCAAGTGAAAGCTCGGTTCGGTCTATTTGGAGATAATGCTAATCTTGATGCAAGATAGGTGTATAGTTCGCATGGAAAGTACCATATGCTCAAAAATGAATTTGGACGCACCTGACGGAACTCATAGATGACGTGTGTCATATGGAATCTTGCTTTGGTCCGTTTCAAGGCAGTGTTAGTTTCCGTGCAAGATAGGTCCACAGTTTGCGCCTAATGCACCGTAGTCTAAGAAACCATTTTGGAAAATCTATTGGTACTCAAAGGTGAAGAGGCTCAAGTGGAAGCTTGGTGCGGTCTGTTTGGAGATAGTGCTAATCTTGATGCATAGGTGCATGGTTTGCATGGAACGTACCATATGCTCAAAAATCAATGTGGATGCACCCGATGGAAATCCTAGATGACGCGTGTCATATGGAATCTCGCTTCAGTCCGTTTGGTGATAATATAAGTTTTGGTGCAAGATAGGTGCACAGTTCGCATCTAATGCACCCGCAGTCTATGAAACCATTTTGAACGCACCTGTTGGCACTCCTAGGTGAAGAGGCTCAAGTGGAAGCTCAGTTCGTTCTGTTTCAAGACAGTGCTAATCTTAATGCAACATAGGTGCATAGTTTGCATGGAACGTACGATATGCTTAGAAATCAATTTGGACGCACCTAATGGAATTCCTAGATGACGTGTGTCATATGGAATCTTATTCGGTCTGTTTGGAGATGATATTAGTTTTATTGTAGTTTAGGTGCATAGTTTGCGCCTAATGCACCATAGTCTAAGAAACCATTTTGAATGCACCTATTGGTACTCCTAGGTGAAGAGGCTCAAGCGCAAGCTCGGTTAAGTCTGTTTCGAGACAGTGCTAACCTCAATGCAAGATAGGTGCACAGTTTGCATGGAATGTACCATATGCTCAGAAATTAATTTAGACGCACCCGTTGAAACTCTTAGATGACGTGTGTCATATGGAATCTCGTTTGATCTGTTTGGAGAGTGTTAATTTTAGTGCAAGATACGTGCACGGTTTGAGCCTAATGCACCATAGGCTAAAAACCATTTTGCACACGCCTGATGGTACTCCTAGGTGAAGAGGCTCAAGTGAAAGCTCAGTTCACTCTATTTAGAGATAGTGTAAATCTTGAAGCAAGATAGGTGTACAGTTTGCATGGAACGTACCATATGCTCGGAAATCAATTTGGACGCACCCGATGGAACTCCTAGATAACGTGTGTCATATGGAATCTCACTTTGGTCCGTTTGAAGACAGTGTTAGTTACGGTGCAAGATAGAAGCACAGTTTGCGTCTAATGCACCATAGCCTAAGAAACCATTTTGAAAAATCTATTGGTACTCTAAGGTGAAGAGACTTAAGTGGAAGCTTGGTCCCCTCTGTTTGGAGATAGTGCTAATCTTGATGCAGGATAAGTGCACGATTTGCATGAAACGTACCATATGCTCGGAAATCAATTTGGACGCACCCGATTGAACTCCAAGATGACGTGTGTCATATGGAATCTCACTTCGGTCCGTTTGGAGACAATGTTAGTTTCGGTGCAAGATAGGTGCACGGTTTGCGCCTAATACACCATAGGCTAAGAAACAATTTTGGACGCACCCGATGGTACTACTAAGTAAACGGGCTCAAGTGGATGCTCGGTTTGGTCTATTTGGAGATAGTGCTAATCTTGATGCAAGATAGGTGCACGATTTGCATGGAATTTACCATATGCTTAGAAACCAATTTGGATGCACCCGATAGAGCTCCTATATGACGTGTGTCATATGGAATCTCACTTCTGTGCATTTTGAGATAGTGTTAGTTTCGGTACAAGATAGGTGCACGGTTTGCGCCTAATGCACATAGGCTTAGAAACCATTGTGGAAGCACCCGATGGTACTCTTAGGTGAAGAGGCTCAAGTGAAAGCTCAGTACGATATATTTGGAGATAGTGCTAATCTTCATGTAAGATAGGTGCACGGTTCGCAAGGAACATACCATATGCTTGAAAATAAATTTAGACACACCTGATAGAACTCCTAGATGATGTGTGTCATCTGATATCTCGCTTTGGTTTATTTGGAGAAAGTGTTAGTTTCAGTGCAAGATTGGTGCATGGTTTGTGCCTAATGCACCATACTCTAAGAAATCATTTTGGAGACTCTAGTGGAAGCTTGGTACTCCTCGCTGAAGAGGCTCTAGTGGAAGCTTGGTTCGGTCCATTTGGAGATAGTGCTAATCTTGATGCAAGATAGTTGCATTATTTGCATGGAACGTACCATATGCTCAGAAATCAATTTGGACACATTCGATGGAACTCCAAGATGGGTGTGTCATATGTAATCATGCTTTGGTCCATTTGGAGAAAGTGTTAGTCTCGGTGCAAGATAGGTGCAAGGATTGCGCCTAATGCACCGTAGGCTAAGAAACCATTTTGGACGCACCCGATGGTACTCCTAGGTGAAGAGGCTAAAGTGGAAGCTTGGTTCGGTCTATTTGGAGATGGTGCTAATATTAATGCAAGATAGGTGCATAATTTACATGGGACATACCATATGCTTGGAAATCAATTTGGACGCACCCGATGGAACTCCTAGCTGAAGTGTGTCATATGGAATCTCGCTTCGGCCTGTTTGGAGACAGTGTTAGTTTCAGTGCAATATTGATGCACGGTTTGTGCCTAATGCACCATAGGCCAAGAAATCATTTTGGATGCACCTTGAAAGGATCAAGATGCCCAAGAGGGGGGTGAATTGGGCTTCTCTAAAAATTTAAACAACCTATAAGCTCCAATTCAACCCCTGGTGCCTAGTGTGACTTAGAGAGCTACCAGATAAAAAGTTTTGCAACCTAGTTCCAATCCTATTCTAGCATGGCCATTCTAAGAATGTAAAAACACAAAGTTAATGCTAGAAAGTAAAGAAGTAGTGGAAGAAAGTGCTCGGCGATGTTTTGTCGAGGTATCGAAGAGTCGCCACTCTCCACTAGTCCTCGTTGGAGCACCCGCGCAAGGGTCTTGCTCCCCCTTGGTCCGTGCAAGGACCAAGTGGTCTCTATGGGCTGATTCTTCGACACTCCGTCGCGGTGAATCGCCCAAAACCGCTCACAAGCTTGACACGAGCCACCCACAAGAACTATGGTCGGTCTTCATGCCTCCAATCACCACCGAACCGTCTAGGTGATGGCGATCACCAAGAGTAACAAGCAAAGAACTCTCACTTGACCCAAACAAGGCTCTAGAGAGTGGTGGATGCACACTTGACTCTTGGAACTCACTAGAGAAGGATTTTGTCAAGAAATCACTCAAATCTCAATCCTCTCTAGGCTCTTGCAACTCTCTTGCTTCACAAACAAGTTTCTCTGATGTTCAAATGGGCAAGAGAGCTCTCATGGACGAGGTGGAGGAGTATAAATACTATCCATGAAGTCCAAAGGTCGGCCAACCGTTTTCCACTGAAAACGGGGTCACCGGACGCACTGCACCGAGCGTCCGGTGCTACATAATGGCTAACTGTACTTCACTCTGACAGGTCACCAGACGCTAACTCCCAGCGTCCGGTGCACCGTCCGGTGCTCGGGGGAACTTTACAAGCTCCCTGTGCATGGGACCGGACGCTACCCGGCGCGTCCGGTGCTAGCGTCCGGTGCTCAGGGAAAGCTTGCAACCTCCCTGGGTATGGGACCGGACGCTACCCGGTGCGTCCGGTGCCTAACCCTAGGCACGGCACTGTTCTAACGGCTAAGGACCTCACCGGACGCACTCAGAGAGCATCCGGTGCAGCGTCCGGTGCCCCTTTGCGCACCCAAACTCCGTCGAAACGCGATCGCTCCAAAATGAAGTTGGTTTCTCTCGATCTAAGGACTATCTCTGAGCTGCCTAGTGCTAGGTTTACCAAGTGTGCACCACACCTAAACCTAAAGCCTTGCCTAAGTCAAGCTACTAGATCAAAGCCCCTCTTAATAGTACGGTCAAAGGAAAACAAAGTCCTAAACTACTCTAAGTGCCCTTCTTCACCATATGGCACTTAGACCTAGTCTAGTCTTGACGATGTCCATCCATCCTTTGAAAACCGAAACGATTTCCACTATTAAGTAGGCATGTACGTTCCTGTCCATCGAGTACCTATTTACCATGACCTTACCTATGACTTTGCCTCTGCAAAACACACGTTAGTCATAGTAATCAATAATGTCATTAATCACCGAAATCACTAGGGGCCTAGATGCTCTTTCAATCTTCCCCTTTTTGGTGATTGATGACAACCTCGAGTATGAAAAGAGTTGAGGTTTTTAAAGTGACTTGGTTTCAATAAGCATGTTACAATAAGAACAAAGGGATTAGTCATGCTAATATTAACCAAGTCCAATACCCTGCATCCAAATATGTGAGTGGTATACGACAGGATATAGACATAAGGCTCATGAGTACATCGGAGTAAAACCGCGGAAGCAAAGGTAATATGAGCCAAACCACATGACATTAAGATATCACAATAACCACAAGTCATGTCTCACAACCATAGTGTATCTCACACAAATGCAGTGCATGAAAGTAAACATGATGCATGATAAAGTAGCACACATAAAAAGAATCTCAAAAGAATAAAAACTCCCTCTCTAGCTCCTAGCTCCCCCTAACTCCTAACTCTCATACGCACTCTCTCCCCCTTTGGCATCAAGCGCCAAAAACCTAAGAAGACGGAGGAGGAGGCGAGGCAGTGGAGTTCCTCGGCACGGCCTCGAAGCGAGCTGCATCGTCTGAACTGTCGGCCGTCGAGGCAGAGGAGGTGGAGTGACCCTCTAAAGCTGTAGGTGCTGGTGAAGCGGTCCAGGTCTGCCGTGGAGCTGTCACAGGCTGTGCTGGCTGCTCGAGTCCGGCTGACGAAGCAGGCACGGGCTCGGTCACGGTAGCAGTCGTCTCTGGCACGGTAGAAGATGGTGCAAGCTGCTCGGACGATGCTACAGACGACGACAGAAGCTCTGTAGTGGTAACTGGCTCCGTAAAGACCATAGGAGCCTGTAGAGGAGGAGGCGTAGGGTCACCAGTCAGAGCACTATAGGTGAAGCTGAGGTGCGGATCTGTCTGCGAGTCCCACACGAGCTGTGACGCTGACGCTGACTGAGGAGTGAAGCCGGAGCGGAGAGGAGTGAACTGTGGTACCTGCTCAAAGCCTGAAGAGATAGCACCCTGGGAGACCTGGTGCTGTGGCGTCGAGAACGGCTGACTCTGAGCTGGTAGCTGGAGAGGCTGCTGTGACTGGCTCTGAGTCTGAGGCGCTGGAGTTGGTGGCCTGACAGTCGACGTGCCTGGGAGCTGAATCTGCGGTAGCTGAATCCTGGAGGCGGCCATGAGCGGCCATCATCACTGTCTGCTGGGCCTGGAACGCAAGCTGCTGCTCCTGGAAGGTGAGAAGCTGACGCTGGAGCTCATCCTGCCTAGCCTGCATGGCTGCATTGATGGCAGCCTGATCCCTGTCTCACCTCGCCTGCTCCTCAGCTGCACGGCGCTGATCTGCTCACATCCCCTCTAAGATAGCAAGCAAGGCGGGTTCTGAAGCACTCGAAGAGCCGCCTGCCTCGTGGTCGTGTGCTCTGGGAGGGAGATCTGTCACTGGCGGCTGATAATCATCATCGGAGCTGTCTGAGGCGAAGTCAAACTCGCCCTCTGCCTCTGCATCTGCGAACGCCCCAATCGCTATGTCCTGCTGCTCCTCTGTCTCTGCAACTGTTGCTGTACTACGGGTGCCCCTAGGAGAAGGTGGGGGCACCGGTCCACGTGGAGCACGAGGAGGAGGTGCAGCGCGAAGGTCGTGGTGCGCTCTCAACATCTGCCTAGGGTCATAGTGGGGGAAGACGGTGTCTGACTCTGTCAACTCCCTCTGCAAGTGAGCTGGCAGGGGCAGTGGCCTAGCACGAAGTATAAGCAAGGTGATCCAATGTGTGTAGGGCAACTGACGTCGGCCCCTGAAGCTCTCTGAGATGGTGTCCTCTATCTCTGAGACAATCAGATCCCATAGGTCAAACTGTGTCTGAGTGATGAGGTGAGCAACGAGCCACTGCTGAATACGAGTGAATCCGTCTCTGTAGCCTGTCCTGGGAAGAAGAGTCTTCCTCAACACAAAGTCGAGGATCCTAGCTGGGCGTGTCAAATCTCCCACTGTCCTGCTGGAACCCTCCCCAAAAGGTGGACGGAAACAGGGAGCCACGAAGTCAACCGGTGGTATCTCACCACCGTGAGGACGACGAGGGGGCTCGACGTTCCCGTAGCACAACTGGTGAATCCTGGTGGGAGAGGCTCGCAGCCCAAGCACCTCTCTAGCCCTCTGAGCTGTAACTCTGTAGTGTGTGCCGGCCAGAGTGTAGTGGATGTAGCTGTGGTCTGGAGACACCCACACTGACGCGTAGAACTCTCTGACCCACTGCTCACAATAAGTACTAGGGAGTGCTAGCAGCTCCGGGAGTCCGTGGAGGTAGGTGAAGTACTGACGGATGTCTGCTCCAACCACGTTCCCCAGTATCTCTAGGTCAATCACTCTGTGCTCCCTAAAATGTGACTGAGAGCGAACCAGTGCCTCGTGGATGTCCTCGTGGACGACTGTGTAGAACCTGGCACCGGCTTTGGGATCTCTGGCAGCTGGGAACCAAGTAGGAAACGGGACAAAGCGAAGCTGCTGGATCTCGCGAGCTGACACTAGGGTAAGATCCCTATGAATCCTGACAGGCCTCTGACGAGCTGCTGGAGTGCCTCTAGCTGGAGTGGCATGTGCTGTGGAGGTGGACTGACCCTGCGTACCAGTCCAAGGAGTGGCCTGGGTACGAGCACGAGTCAACCTCCGGAGTGGCTGCTCCTGCTCCTGTCCCTCTGCTGTGCCCTTTGCCTGTGTCTGTGCCTCTGTGTCTGTGTCCGGATCCTCCTGAGCTGACTCTCGGACGTCGATCCTGACACGCTGCCCTCCTAGCATGATGGTGCCTGGTGGTGATCCATGTAGAGCCTCGGCCTCAAGTACAGCACGCCTCTGACGAGACGTGAGATCTGCCCCAATCCTCAAACCACCTGCACGACCACCTCTCTCAGCTGCCTCTGCTACTGCTGCCACTGCCTCGGCTACCTTAGCCTCTCTGTCGCTGGCCTTGTGCTTCTTGGTGGCCAGCTTCTTGCCCTTGCCCTTTTCTGCCGCTGACAGGCGACGGGGAGGATCACCTCCACCATCACCTCCTGTGGAACCTCCTGCGCTGGCTGCCGGTCCACTGACATTCTTGCAACGTGCCATTGCAAGAATTACTGACGATCGAAACGGCCGACAAACAACCAACTGCCGAACGAGAGTAACGTGGATCCGAAGACGGGACGCGTTCCGGATGAGATGTCGCGATCGAAGTCTGCCGGAGACACGAGAACCGACTCCTCAAGGTGCCAAACCCTAACTATCTCGCAGGAGAGAAGACACTCCGCGAGAAGAGGGAAGAGAGGAGTTCGCGGAGAGGATCTGGCATGAGGAAGGAGCTCTGAGGTCGCGGGGGATTGGCGATCTGACAGCGGCGGCAGATCGGCGGGCTAGGGCACGGGCTAAAACGGCGGCGCGTGGTGAAAAGGAAGCAAACTGACCCGAAGCCAGCCTCTGGGCGCGGGCTATATGCGCCCGCCGCGGGGTCACCGGACGCTCTTAATGTGGCACCGAACGCGTCCGGTGACCACCGGACTCATGCGCAGAGAAGATTGCAAATTTGCATCGCACCGGACGATGGGCACCGGACACTGGCTTTGGCGTCCGGTGCTTCAGGTCACGCCAGGTGAGCACCAGACGCACTGCACCAGACGCAGCAGGGACACTGTTCATGCGTCCGGTGAGTGCAGTCTGGCACACTCACCACACTGGACGCACAGAGGCAGCGTCCGGTGCATCGTCCGGTGCTCCCCTGAGCACTTTTTCAACTTAGCACCTCGTCCGACTTTGACCCAACCAAGTTCCATCTTCAAAAACACACAATTAAACACCAAATGGAACTGTTATGAGTGACTTCTCTCAACCCCTCAAATTTTGACAAGTATTTAGCCATAGGCTTAGTAATTTTTTATGAAAAAAGTTCGAGAAATCACCAAGGAGCATCATATGGCTATAAAGCTAGGGGTTAGAATCACAATGAGCTTTGAATGCTCCCCCTATCTATGGACGAACACAGCGGATGCTCAACGAATAACCGAAAAGAAACGGTCAACTAACAAGCATGCATATGATATGAGTTGTAATGCAATACTTGAAAGTAAACTAATCCTTGTCAAGTTTGATCCAAGGTTAAGCTTTTTCACACACAAAAGGGGGTTATCTTAACCATGTTAGACAAGCCCTACATGCAAGTTGGATTTTAGTTTTAGTATGCATGAAATGCAAAGCAAAAGTTATTTACAAGTTTCAACACACAACTTTTATCTCTTAGTGAAGTTGGATAGGTCAAGCACATTTAGTTCATTTCTCAACATACAAAACCTAGCTTCATCTAGGGGTTTTGTGAAGATATCCACCAATTGATTTTCCATTCCCACATTCTCTAGAGATATGTCACCTTTAGCAACGTGATCCCTAAGGAAGTGGTGGTGGATGTCAATATGTTTTGTGCGGGTGTGTTGAACCGGGTTGTTTGCAAGTTTTACGGCACTTTCGTTGTCACACAACAAAGGTACTTTGTCTAGCACTACTTCATAGTCTAGCAAAGTTTGTTTCATGTAGAGTATTTCTGCACAACAAGCACCGGCGGCAATGTATTCCGCCTCGGCCGTTGACAAGGCAACACTATTTTGTTTCTTTGACATCCAAGAGACAAGTGATCTACCAAGGAAGTGGCACCCTTTGGATGTGCTTTTTCTATCAATCCGGCACCCGGCATAATCCGAATCGGAATAGCCTACAAGTTGGAATCTTGCACCTTTGGGATACCACAAGCCTAGGCAAGGTGTGTATTTTAGATACCTAAGAATTCTCTTGACCGCAATCAAGTGAGATTTCATAGGCATTGCTTGATATCTTGCACACATACACACACTAAACATGATATCGGGCCTAGATGCGGTGAGGTAGAGTAGACTTCCTATCATGGAGCGATAGAGAGTCTTGTCAATAGGGTTACCTCCCTCATCCAAGTCGAGATGCCCATTAGATGCCATGGGAGTCTTGATTGGCTTGCAATCCATCATCCTGAACCTCTTGAGAAGATCTTGAGTGTACTTCTCTTGAGAGATGAAGACACCTTCCTTCATTTGCTTGACTTGAAATCCTAGGAAGAAGGATAGCTCGCCAATCATGGACATCTCAAACTCCTTGGACATCAAATCACCAAATTCCTTGCAAAAATCTTCATTAGTAGAGCCAAAAATAATATCATCAACATAAACTTGGCAAATGAAGATTTCCCCATTCATTTTCTTGGTGAAGAGTGTTGTGTCAACTTTCCCAATCTTGAAGCCCTTCTCAATGAGGAAGTCTCTAAGCCTCTCATACCAAGCTCTAGGTGCTTGCTTGAGACCATAGAGAGCCTTGGACAACCGGTAGACATGCTTGGGGTACCTAGGGTCTTCAAAACCGGGGGGTTGCTCAACATAGACAAGCTCATTAATATAACCATTTAAAAAGGCACTTTTCACATCCATTTGAAATAACTTGATGTCATGACTAGATGCATATGCAAGTAGGATACGGATTGCTTCAAGTCTTGCCACCGGTGCAAAGGTTTCACCGAAGTCAAGACCTTCCACTTGTGAAAAGCCTTTTGCCACAAGTCTTGCCTTGTTGCGCACCACTTTGCCTTGATCATCCTTCTTGTTCCGGAAGACCCACTTTGTTCGAATCACTCTTGCATCTTTGGGTCGCTCTTCAAGTGTCCAAACTTGATTGTGAGAGAAATTGTTCAACTCCTCTTGCATGGCCATGATCCAATCTGCATCACGAAGAGCTTCCTCAATAGTCTTTGGTTCATCTTCAAGAGACACAAAAGCGTGATGTTCAATAAATAAAGCATGTCTAGAACGAGTAGTTACACCACGTGATGGACTCCCGATGATGAGATCTTGAGAGTGATCTTGGAGGAGATGTGATGTTCTTCTTGGTGTCACTTGAGGAGTTGGTTGGGGAGCATCAACATCTTGTGCTTGTGCCGCCGCTTGCTCATGAGTGACTTGAGTGTCCTCATGGGCATCTCTCACATCCTTGTCTTCATCTTGTGGACCTTGTGAGGTGGATGGTGGCTCAATGACTTGCACATCATCATCATCTTCTTTAGGCTTGATGTCTCCCACCGGCATGTTCTTCATGGCATCCCTCAATGGTTCACCACCTACATCATCAATATTATCACTTGCTCCTTGGGAGCCATTAGTTTCATCAAATTCAACATCAAATGTTTCTTCAACCATGTTTGTGGCATGGTTAAAGACCCTATATGCTTTGGACTTTGATGAATAGCCAACCAAGTAGCCAATGTCACATCTTCTTTGGAACTTTCCCAAGTGGTGGCGCTTCTTGTAGATGTAGCACTTGCACCCAAACACTCTAAAGAATGAGACATCGGGCTTCTTCCCATTGAGCAACTCATATGGTGTCTTCTCTAGGAACTTGTGAGGAAAGAGCCGGTTTGAAGCATAGCATGCCGTGTTGATTGCCTCGGCCCACATCTTCTCCAAAGTGTTATACTCATCTAGCATTGTTCTTGCCAAGGTGATCAATGTCCGGTTCTTTCTTTCTACAACCCCATTTTGTTGTGGTGTGTATGTTGAGGAGAACTCATGCTTGATTCCCACTTCATCACAATATTCTTCAATGTTGGTGTTGTCAAACACTTTGCCATTGTCACTTCTAATTTTCTTGATCTTCACATCAAATTGGTTTTGAGCATTCTTTGCAAACTTCTTGAATATTGATGCAACTTCGGACTTGTCTTGCAAAAAAAATGTCCAAGTGTACCGGGAGAAGTCATCAACTATGACCAAGCAATATTTGTTGCCTCCAAGACTAGCATATGTGGTTGGTCCAAATAGATCCATGTGAAGTAGCTCAAGCACTCTTGAAGTAGAGAGATAGGCTTTGGTTGGATGAGTGTTTGCAACTTGTTTGCCCGCTTGACATGCACTACAAAGCTTGTCCTTTTCAAATGTCACATCCTTCAAGCCTCTAATCAATTCTTTCTTCATTAACTTCTTGAGTGTGCCTATTCCAACATGTGCTAACCTTCTATGCCACAACCACCCAAGTGAAGTCTTGGTGAATAAGCAAGTCTTGACATCAACTTCATCGGATGAGAAATCAACCACATATAAGTTGTGCCGGAAGCCTTTGAATATCACTTCATTGTCATCTTCCTTGGTCACAATTACTTCCTTCTTCTTGAATAGGCAATCAAATCCAAGGTCACATAATTGTCCAACCGAGAGCAAGTTGAAACTCAAAGATTGCACATAGAGCACATTTGTGATGGAGTTGTCATTTGATATAGCAACCTTTCCTAGTCCCTTGATTTTCCCTTTTGAATTGTCACCAAATGTGATCTTCTCTTGGTTGTCAACATCTTCATCTAGAGAGGTGAACATCCGGGGATCTCCGGTCATATGTTGAGTGCAACCACTATCAATTACCCAATGTGATCCACCGGTCTTGTAGTTCACCTACACACAAGAGATCAAGCTTGAGATTTAGGGACCCACATTTGCTTAGGGCCCTTGACCTTCTCTACTAGTTGCTCTGGCACCCAAATCTTCTTTGGCCTTTGCTTGTTGGGCGGCCCCATGAAGCTAACCTTGACCTTGCCACACTTGTCTTTCCTTACAATGTAGTGAGCATTGAAGGCAAATGGTCTTGCATGCTTGGGCAAGGGTGGTGGTAGTGGTGCCTTACACTCATGAGCAAAGTGTCCTTCTTGACCACATTCAAAGCATCTCTTTGGCTTTGGCTTAATTGGTTGATCATGAGTGGCTAGAGACTTGATGAGCTTTGTTTGATGAGCCTTGTAGCCAATCCCACTCTTGTCCATCTTCATGACGGTGTTCATGAAAAGCTCACTTTGAAGGTCTTTCCCTTTGGTGAACTTGGCTAACCCCATGGTTAGATGTTCCTTCTCTTTCTTGAGCTTGTTGTTCTCTTGAGTTAGCTTCTTGATGATTGGGTCATTGTTGCTAGCTAACTCATCCAAGATGAACGTCTCATCTTCTTCTTGCTTGTCATACATCAAACCAAGCTTGAGATATTGATTTTCTTCTTTGAGCAACTTGTTCTCATATGCAAGCTTCTTGTCTTGATCAAGTGACTCAATCACAATGGTCTTGTGCTTGTCTTGTTCTTGCAACTCTTTCTTGAGCATGACAATTTCATCCTTGAGCTTGATAGTGTCCTCATAACTCTCGGCCACTACCACTTTCTTGCCCTTGCAATAAACACATTTGCTTGTGCTCTCCACATGTAAGTCATCACAAGATGTGGCTACATCAAGCTTAGCAACATTGTTAGTAGCAACATGTGTTTCATCAATTGCAAGTTCATAAGCAATTTCAAGGTTGTCATAGTTTGCTTTTAGAGTTGTTAGCTCTTCTTTCATTGCTCTATATCTAGTGATAAGCTCATCATGAACACTCTCAAGTTTATCATGTTTTTCTTTGAGCTCTTTTAGAGAGAGTTTGAGCTCCTTGAGCTTAGTGGTCATGATCTCATTTTGGTCTCTAAGCTCATCACTAGACTTAAGCTTTGCTAGAAGTGTGTCATTTTCAAGTTCAAGCTTTTCATTTTCACTTCTAGTCTTTCTTATGACTTTTGTGTACTTCTTAAGCAATTTTACAAGTTCATCATAAGAAGGTGATTCATATTCACTATCACTTTCACTACTCTCATCCTCACTTTGTACCTTCCGGTCACCCTTAGCCATGAGGCATAGGTGTGTAGAGGATGTAGATGGTGGTGAAGATGATGGTGATGGAGCATCGATGGCAATGGCGACAACCTTCTCATCATCACTTTCATTGCCGGAGGAGTCACCACTTGAGCTCTCCATGTCGGTGAGCCAATCACCAACAATGTAAGCCTTGCCATTTTTCTTCTTGTAGTGCTCCTTCTTCCTGCCACCTTTCTTCTTGTATTGCTTCTTGTCATTTTTCTCATCATCACTTGAATCATCTTGCTCTTTGTTCTTCTTTTTGTACTTGTCCTTCTTGGGCTTTGGACATTGATGAGCAAGATGACCAATCTCACCACAATTGTAGCAATCCATCTCGGAGATGGGCTTCCTCTTGCTACTTGTGAAGAACTTCTTCTTCTTGGAGTCAAAGTTGACTCCATTCTTGTTGAGCTTCTTCAACATCTTTGTGGTTCTTCTCACCATGAGATCTATAGATGCATCATCATCACTTGAAGTTGATAAATCAACTTCAATCTTCTTAGCTTTGCCCTTGTGAGAAGCTTTGAGGGCCAAGTCCTTCTTTTCCTTCTTGGCCGATGAGGAGCCATCTTGGGGGTTCATGTGCATGTACATCTCATAAGCATTGATCTTCCCCAATATGGCGGTTGGTGTAGCGGTGGAAAGGTCGCCTTGATGAAGCACCGTCACTATGTGCCCATATTTCTCAATGGGAAGCACACATAGTATCTTCCTTGCTACATCCGCCGCACTCATTTGAGTAAGCCCAAGTGATGTGAACCCGCTAGGGTTTTTGCCTGATCTTTTGATGAGAGACGGGGATAACTCGATTGGTGGATGGAGATGACGTTCACGGCCCGACTACAGCCCTCAAGACCGCGCCTTAGCAACCGATACACCACGTCCAACAGCCGTCACGATCTTGTGGAGCGCGACAACCAGCCCATAGGGCTCCCGACCTGCAAGCAATCGAAGAACTAGCAAGAACGAGGAAACAAGCACTGAATTTGCAAGATGAATTGAAGGTTTCAAACTGAATCTGAATCAACAATGGGGTTCCGAAGACAAGGAGACGGGCGGCTGATCCTGCACGCGCGCCTACAAGCAAGTAGCGAAGGCTAAACTTGATCTAAACAAAACCCAACGACCATGGCGGCTCTAGAGGGATATAAGTAGATGGATTGATGACCAAAGAGGAGTTGGGGTCGTCCTCCAACCCTAGGACGCGTCCCTAATGGACCCAACTTGATACATGGGCCATCAGCCCAAAATGAGGTGACGCAGCACCCTGGACAGCAAGACCTATCAACGGTAATTGGATCATTGCCGCTGCTGCCGAACAGGTATTGACGTGGGACTTGATTCATATGAAAGTAGACTTGATAAGCTTTCCAACAAGTCCTGAAGTGCCTGAATCCGAATCCGTATGCAACCGTGGTAACGGTCACAAGTTGACGCTTTGCTGCTGTCCAAATCCAGCGAGCGTGAGTCCTTCTCCCTTTCGGTCTTCTCCTTGGTTCCTAATCAAAACAAGAGTGCACGCATTTCCATTGTCTAAACAAGATGGACACGAGCTTATCAAGGAACTCACTTGATTATTAAGTTGACGAACACGAGCACGAGTAAGAGGACCAGCTATAGGTTGTGTCGGAGAGGATGTATCGCTGGTGTTGATGTCCTCATCATCCTCCCGTTCTTGCATTTGAGTCGTCCTCGACTCAAGCTCATCTTCCTCACCCAAATAAGGCTTCAAATCTGCAATGTTAAATGTGGGACTAACCCCAAAATCTGCAGGAAGATCAAGCTTATATGCATTCTCATTGATCCGTTGCAGCACTTTAAAAGGACCATCAGCTCTAGGCATCAATTTGGATTTTCTCAGTTCTGGAAATCTATCTTTTCGCAAATGCAACCAAACCAAATCCCCAGGTTCCAGAATCAATTGCTTTCTACCTTTATCTCCAGTGCATTTGTACTTAGCATTCATGCGCTCTATGTTTTGTTTAGTGGCTTCATGCAATTTTAACATCAATTCAGCACGTTGCTTAGCATCAAAATTTATTTTTTCAGAACTTGGCAAAGGCATTAAATCAATAGGAGCACATGGCAAGAAGCCATAGACAATCTCAAAAGGACACATTTTTATAGTAGAATGCAATGAACGATTATAGGCGAACTCAATATGAGGCAAACATTCTTCCCACATCTTAATATTCTTCTTTAAAACAGCCCTTAACATAGTGGATAAAGTTCTATTAACAACTTCAGTTTGACCATCAGTTTGGGGATGACAAGTGGTGGAAAATAAAAGCTTAGTCCCCAATTTGAACCACAAAGTCTTCCAAAAATGACTAAGAAATTTAGCATCACGATCAGAAACAATTGTGTTGGGCACACCATGTAAGCGAACAATATCATGAAAGAACAAATCAGCAATATTTGTAGCATCATCAGTTTTATGACATGGTATAAAATGTGCCATCTTAGAAAATCTATCAACAACCACAAACACACTATCACGTCCCCTCCTAGTCCTCGGTAGTCCCAACACAAAATCCATAGATATATCCTCCCAAGGAGCATTAGGAATAGGAAGAGGTAAATACAAACCGTGGGGATTTAACCGTGACTTTGCCTTTTGACATGTTGTGCAAGGAGCAACAAACCTCTCCACATCTCTCTTCATCTTTGGCCAAAAGAAATGACCAGCAAGTATGTCCTCGGTCTTCTTTGCTCCAAAATGTCCCATCAAGCCACCTCCATGCGCTTCCTGCAACAACAACAAACGAACAGAGCTAGCTGGAATGCATAGCTTGTTAGCTCTAAACACAAACCCATCACTAACGATGAATTTATTCCACCCTTTTCCATCTTTACAATGCAGCAACACGTCTCTAAAATCAGCATCATGAAGATATTGGTCTTTAATTGTTTCTAACCCAAATATCTTGTAATCAAGTTGATTCAGCAAAGTATATCTCCGTGATAAAGCATCAGTAATAATATTTTCCTTCCCTTTCTTGTGCTTAATAATATAAGGAAAAGATTCAATAAATTCAACCCATTTTGCATGCCTACGAATCAGTTTTCCTTGACTACGAATATGTTTCAAAGATTCATTATCAGAATGGATAATAAACTCTTTGGGCCACAAATAATGCTGCCATGTCTCTAATGTTCTAACAAGAGCATAGAGTTCTTTATCATAAGTTGAATAATTGAGAACAGGCCCACTCAATTTCTCACTAAAATATGCAATAGGTTTTCCCTCTTGTAACAAAATACCTCCCAAACCAATTCCACTAGCATCACATTCAAGCTCAAAAGTCTTATTAAAATCAGGAAGTTATAGGAGAGGTGCATGAGTTAACTTATCTTTCAACATGTTGAATGAATTCTCTTGTGCTTTGCCCCAATCAAAAGGCACCCCCTTCTTTGTAAGCTCATTCAATGGTGCAGCAATGGTGCTGAAATCCTTCACAAAACGGCGATAGAATCTAGCAAGTCCTAGGAAACTCCGCACCTGGGTGATAGTATTTGGGACAGGCCATCCCTGTATAGCTTCCACCTTGGCTTGATCAACCTCAATTCCCTGTGGAGTCACAACATAACCAAGAAAAGACACTCGATCGGTGCAAAAGGTGCACTTCTCAAGGTTACCAAATAAACGTGCCTCGCGTAGTGCATTAAAAACAGCACGTAAATGATCAAGATGTTCATCCAATGATTTGCTGTAAATCAATATGTCATCAAAATATACGACAACAAATTTCCCAATGAAAGCACGCAAAACCCCGTTCATTAATCTCATGAAAGTACTAGGTGCATTAGTTAACCCAAAAGGCATGACTAACCACTCATACAAACCGAACTTAGTTTTGAAAGCAGTTTTCCATTCAGCTTCCAATTTCATACGAATCTGGTGGTACCCACTACGTAAATCAACTTTTGAAAACACAACAGCACCACTCAGCTCATCTAGCATATCATCTAATCGTGGAATAGGGTGTCGATATCGAATGGTGATATTATTAATAGCTCTACAATCAACACACATACGCCATGTTCCATCTTTCTTAGGCACTAAAATTACTGGAACAGCACAAGGACTAAGAGATTCTCGGACATAACCTTTGTCTAGTAGTTCTTGCACTTGTCGCTGAATTTCCTTTGTTTCCTCCGGGTTTGTCCTGTATGGTGCACGATTTGGCAAAACTGCTCCAGGAATAAGATCAATTTGGTGCTCAATCCCGTGTAGTGGAGGCAGCCCCACTGGTACCTCACTTGGAAACACATCAGAATACTCCTGCAAAACGTTAGCAACAGCAGGGGGCAAAGAACATTGCATATCCTCAATTGAAATCAAAGCATCCTTGCATATCAAAGCATAAGCAACAGAAGTGGATGCATTGAACTCATTAATATCTGAGTTGGTAGCTACTCCTTCCGTCCGGGTATACAAGGCGCAACTCAATTTTCACAAAGACCAATAAACACGTTTAATGCCGTAGCTTTCGAGGAGAATGCTTCGGCTCGAGGTCTAATTAAGGAGGTGTCGCGCATGCGTGCATGCATCCACCGCGAGCCAGAGCGCCAAACCAACCGCTCGGACTTTTCCCTTGCCCCGCGTTGCATACATGCAGATGAATTTTGTTCCGTTAGCGCGCTAATCTCTCACTTGACTGAAATTTTCGTTGCATGGCCGAGCTCCTTCTGTGCCCTCTGACGCATGCACCGAGCACGGGCGAACTGCTGCCTTGATTGCGCCCCAGCCTTAGCAGCTCTAGTCACCTCTGCCATCTTTCGTCAATGCACTAGTCTCACAAGAGAAGATGCTGCTTACTCATGCAGTGAAAAAATGGCCACTTGAGAAAAGAGGATGCATCATGAGAACTTATACTGCTGTCGTATAGGAGTACTAGTCTCGCTCGCATGCGCTGCTAGGTGTGAGTAACGGTCAGCTGCATGCAGCGTGGGAGCCAAGGAGACGAGCGACGTAGCACTAAATGTTTGCATGCGCGCGTGAACAGCAGCCGAGGCCGCCGCCCTGTATTCCCAGACTTGAAAGAAAAGTGGTTGCGCCGTGTATACCCGGACGGAGGGAGTATCATACAACGTCCTTTCAGTTTTATCTCATCTTTGTTACCAATTACAGATTTATCATTTTTATTGCTCTCACTCTTTGCTTTAGTAGCCCTAGCAACATCAGTTTGCATAATAGTTTCAGGGGACATAGGATGCAACACAATTTGCGATCATGGTATAGAAAAGAATACTGATTTGATCTACCATGATGCATAGAATCTCTATCAAATTGCCAAGGTCTACCTAGCAGAATGTTACAAGCTTGCATAGGCACAACATCACATTCAACAATATCTTTGTAGGATCCCATGGAAAAATTAATTCTCACAAGTCTAGTTACCTTTGCCTTACCACTGTTGTTCAGCCATTGGATGTAGTAGGGATGCGGGTGTGGTTTGGTGTTGAGGGCAAGCTTCTGCACCATATCGCTGCTTGCCAAGTTGTTGCAGCTACCTCCATCAATGATCATGCGACAAGAACGCTCTTTGATGACACACTTTGTTTGGAATAAAATGTGTCGCTGATTTTGCTCCGCCATCTCCATTTGTGCACTAAGCACTCGCTGCACGATCAAGCTCTCATAGTGGTCCGCTTCACCTGCATTAATATGTTCTTCTATTTGATCTTCATTACCTGCATGGTCAGTCGCAAGCAGTGCAAGTGTATCCTTATCAAAATCACTAGCAGATGAGTACTCACCATCATCCCTGACAATCATAACTCGCTTGTTTGGACAGTCACGCATCATGTGCCCATATCCCTTGCACCGGTGACATTGTATGTTGCTTGTTCTACCCGTCGATGCCACGGATGAAGTACTCGCAGCAGGCTTTTGCATCGTCTTCGCAACTGAATTGGTGGGGGCAGCTCGAGTCTTGTCACTAGATGATGGAGTAGAAATATGTGTAGATGGAGTTGAAGCCACGCGTTGCTGCCACGAATTAGCCTTCCCTGCAGAAATACTACTCCTTGCGCTAGCACGTCGTCCCTGCACTTCCCTTTCAGCTTTACAAGCAAGATGAAACAAACGGGTTACATTATTGTATTCTTTGTAAGCGAGGATGTCCTGAATTTCCCGATTTAACCCACCCAAAAATCTAGCCATAGCCGGTTCTTCATCCTCCTCTAGGTTACAACGCAACATACCTGTTTGTAATTCCTGATAATATTCTTCTACACTTTTAGCACCCTGTCTTAACTGCTGCAACTTATTTATCATATCACGCGCATAGTAAGATGGAACAAATCTAGCTCTCATGGCCCTTTTCAGCGCATCCCAAGTTCTAGGTAAGTTATTAGGATTTTTCTTTCCATATTCTATCCACCAAACAGAAGCAAAATATGTAAACTCACTAGTAGCAGCCCTAACACGTGTAATCTCAGGAAATTCATGACATGCAAACTTTTGATCAACAGCAATCTCCCAAGTGATGTAAGCATCAGGGTCATATTTACCATCAAAAGGGGGTATCTTAAATTTAATCTTACTGAAAGCATCATCATTATCGTGTACCTCGCGTCGGCGGTTGCCACCCATACCTCTACGGTTGTGACGAAGGCGACGTCGATCACGAGTGTCTTGATCATCATGTTCAGTATCACCAGTGTAGTCATCTTCATGACTACCGTGCTCTCGATCTCCCTCCTTTTCTTCTTTATGCTTCTCTTTATCTTCGGTGTGGAAATCATCAAATCGCCTTAGGAGAGCAGCAAGGCTTTTGTCCACACTAGAAACGGATTCCTCCAAACTTGTGAGCTTGTTGTTTGTGGCAATCTGCGTAGCCTCCAACTGCCCCAGCTTTTCATTTGTCACCTGCAAGTCATTATCAAGTCCCTCTGTGTGCAGCTTCACTTTCCTTTCAAAATGTTGTATGATGCCCTTAGTGCGAGGTGTAAGTGGTGTTTCGTTACCATCATCTGCCCCTGGCATGGTTCAAAGACAAAGACAACAAAAAGGCAAGTGAAGAAATAAAAGCCCTACAACTACTAGGATGTAGCTACAGCAAGTCGCTCACACTCAACTTGTAACACAAGTTCTTACCAATACTTACCTTGCTTGACAGGAGGGGTCGTCTGCCAACAAGTGTACAGCAATGGACGAAGTGTATCGGTGCTGCAGCACAAGACCTGTCAAGCTGTAGAGTATGTGGAGCTATAGGTGGGCTGAAACAAGGAACAAACAAGCACCACGTTAGTTATAAAAGCGAGCTGAATAAGCGTTCGACGATGGTACTGTGCTGGTCCTAGGCTAGACCGTGCTAGAGATGCGAGCCTAGACACAAAGGAAAACCACAGCACACCCCCGAAAACAAGGTGGAAGAAACCTAAAATCAATATGAAAAACAGCCCCTTTTTTTGAATCTTTTCTCTTTTTTTTTCTTTTTTTTTGGGCAACCTCAAAAACTGATTATATGAACAAAAGAATACAAAAGAGCAATTCTCTCTCTCTCTCTCTAGAGTAAGGCTGAACAAGTATGGAGTTATCCTTCTTTTTTTTATCACGTTGGTGGAACTCAGATTGGAACTCTACTCGATCCGGACCAAGACCACAGTTCAATTCGGACTTCGCAACAGATTCGACAGAGAGAAGATATGGTAATACTCGGCTGTGTATAGATGGTGACAAGAACTCGAAACTCTAAAGGACTAGACACTAAGACCAGCAACTCGACACAAACCGAAGCAACGTAAATTCAACAAGCCCTAACTAAAACGGTACTAGCCAAGGCACAAAGGTTAATAGGATTATGGAAAAACTAATCTACTATTTTTTTTGGCTTTTCTGGATGATAGGAAATTAATTAAAAACAGCAAATGATTAGAAGTCTCTCACCGAAGAACCTTGCTCTGATACCAACTGATGTGAACCCGCTAGGGTTTTTGCCTGATCTTTTGATGAGAGACGGGGATAACTTGATTGGTGGATGGAGATGACGTTCACGGCCCGACTACAGCCCCCAAGACCGCGCCTTAGCAACCGATACACCACGTCCAATAGCCGTCACGATCCTGTGGAGCGCGACAACCAGCCCCTAGGGCTCCCGTCCTGCAAGCAATCGAAGAACTAGCAAGAACGAGGAAACAAGCACTGAATTTGCAAGATGAATTGAAGGTTTCAAACTGAATCTGAATCAACAATGGGGTTCCGAAGACAAGGAGACGGGCGGCTGATCCTGCACGCGCGCCTACAAGCAAGTAGCGAAGACTAAACTTGATCTAAACAAAACCCAACGACCATGGCGGCTCTAGAGGGATATAAGTAGATGGATTGACGACCAAAGAGATGTTGGGGTCGTCCTCCAACCCTAGGACGCATCCCTAATGGACCCAACTTGATACATGGGCCATCAGCCCAAAATTAGGTGACGCAGCACCCTGGACAGCAAGACCTATCGACGGTAATTGGATCATTGCCGCTGCTGCCGAACAGGTATTGATGTGGGACTTGATTCATATGAAAGTAGACTTGATAAGCTTTCCAACAAGTCCTGAAGTGCCTGAATCCGAATCCGTATGCAACGTGGTAACGGTCACAAGTTGACGCTTTGCTGCTGTCCGAATCCAGCGAGCGTGAGTCCTTCTCCCTTTCGGTCTTCTCCTTGGTTCCTAATCAAAACAAGAGTGCACGCGTTTCCATTGTCTAAACAAGATGCACACGAGCTTATCAAGGAACTCACTTGATTATTAAGTTGATGAACACGAGCACGAGTAAGAGGACCAGCTATAGGTTGTGTCGGAGAGGATGTATCGCTGGTGTTGATGTCCTCATCACCAAGTCCATTAAGCTCCTCTACAATGACATTCAATCGAGAATACATTTCATTAGCATTTTCTTTTGGAAGCATCTCAAATGTATTAAGCTTGTTCATCACTAGGTGATAGTGTTCCTCACGTTCACTCTTTGATCCCTCATGGAGCGCACAAAGTTCCTTCCAAAGTTCATTGGCGGTTTTGTGGCTCCGAACGCGGTTGAACACCTCTTTGCAAAGGCCTCTAAAGATGTGGTTTTTGGCCTTCGCATTCCACTTCTCATTTTCTTGCTCTTGTGGAGTAAGAGCGGTGGCTCTTTCCGGAGGGGCAAACCCTTCGGTCGTGGCTTTTAGGCACTTTACATCGCATGCCTCAAGGTATGACTCCATCCGTATTTTCCAATACGGGAAGTCATCCCCATCGAACATGGGTGGCGGTCCATCCCCGTTAGACATCTTTCTCTAGGCGGTGAAGCCTAAATAATGAGCACTAGGCTCCGATACCAATTGAAAGGATCAAGATGCCCAAGAGGGGGGGTGAATTGGGCTTCTCTAAAAATTTAAACAACCTATAAGCTCCAATTCAACCCCTTGTGCCTAATGTGACTTAGAGAGCTACCGGATAAAAAGTTTTGCAACCTAGTTCCAATCCTATTCTAGCATGGCAATTCTAAGAATGTAAAAACACAAAGTAAATGCTAGAAAGTAAAGAAGTAGTGGAAGAAAGTGCTCGGCGATGTTTTGTCGAGGTATCGGAGAGTCGCCACTCTCCACTAGTCCTCGTTGGAGCACCCGCGTAAGGGTCTTGCTCCCCCTTGGTCCGCGCAAGGACCAAGTGCTCTCTACGGGCTGATTCTTCGACACTCTGTCGTGGTGAATCGCCCAAAACCGCTCACAAGCTTGACACGAGCCACCCACAAGAACTCCAGGCGGTCTTCGTGCCTCCAATCACCACCGAACCGTCTAGGTGATGGCGATCACCAAGAGTAACAAGCAAAGAACTCTCATTTGACCCAAACAAGGCTCTAGAGAGTGGTGGATGCACACTTGACTCTTGGAACTCACTAGAGAAGGATTTTCTCAAGAAATCACTCAAATCTCAATCCTCTCTAGGCTCTTGCAACTCTCTTGCTTCACAAACAAGTTTCTCTGATGTTCAAATGGGCAAGAGAGCTCTCATGGACGAGGTGGAGGAGTATAAATACTATCCACAAAGTCCAAAGGTCGGCCAACCGTTTTCCACTGAAAATGGGGTCACCGGACGCACATTATGTTGAACCGGACGCACTGCACCGAGCGTCCGGTGCTACATAACGGCTAACTGTACTTCACTCTGACAGGTCACCGGACGGTAACTCCCAGCGTCCGGTGCACCGTCCGGTGCTCGGGGGAACTTTACAAGCTCCCTGCGCATGAGACCGGACGCTACCCGGCGCATCCGGTGCTAGTGTCCGGTGCTCAGGGAAAGCTTATAACCTCCCTGGGTATGGGACCGGACGCTACCCGGTGTGTCCGGTGCTAGCGTCCGGTGCCTAACCCTAGGCACGGCACTGCTCTAACGGCTAAGGACCTCACAGGACGCACTCACAGAGCGTCCGGTGCAGCGTCCGGTGCCCCTTTGGGCACCCAAACTCCGTCGAAACGCGATCGCTCCAAAACGAAGTTGGTTTCTCTCGATCTAAGGACTATCTCTGAGCTGCTTAGTGCTAGGTTTACCAAGTGTGCACCACACCTAAACCTAAAGCCTTGCCTAAGTCAAGCTACTAGATCAAAGCCCCTCTCAATAGTACGGTCAAAGGAAAACAAAGTCCTAAACTACTCTAAGTGCCCTTCTTCACCATATGGCACTTAGACTTAGTCTAGTCTTGACGATGTCCATCCATCCTTTGAAAACGGAAACGATTTCCACTATTAAGTAGGCATGTACGTCCCTGTCCATCGAGTACCTATTTACCATGACCTTACCGATGACTTTGCCTCTGCAAAACACACGTTAGTCATAGTAATCAATAATGTCATTAATCACCGAAATCACTAGGGGCCTAGATGCTCTTTCACACCTATTGGTACTCCTAGGTGAAGAGGCTCAAGTGGAAGCTCGGTTCGGTCTGTTTGGTGATAGTGCTAACCTTGATGCAAGATAGGTGCATGAGTTGCATGGAATGTCCCATATGCTCGGAAATAAATTTGGATGCACCCGATGGAACTCCTAGGTGATGTGTGTCATATAGAATCTCGCTTCAGTCTCTTTGGAGACAATATTATTTTCAGTGCAATATAGGTGCACAGTTTGCACCTAATGCACCATAGTCTAAGAAACCATTTTGAACGCACCTGTTCATACTCCTAGGTGAAGAGGTTCAAGTGGAAGCTCGGTTTGGTCTGTTTCGAGATAGTGCTAATCTTAATGCAAGATAGGTGCTCAGTTTGCATGAAATGTACCATAGGCTCAGAAATCAATTTGGATGCACCCGTTGGAACTCCTAGATGACGTGTATCATATGGAATCTCGTTCGGTCTGTTTGGAGAGCGTTAGGTTTAGTGCAAGATAGGTGCACGGTTTGCGCCTAATGCACCATAGGCTAAAAAACCATTTTGGACACACCCGATGGTACTCCTAGGAGAAGAGACTCAAGTGAAAGCTTGGCTCAGTCTATTTGGAGATAGTGCTAATCTTGATGCAAGATAGGTGTACAGTTTGCATGGAAAGTACCATATGCTCAGAAATCAATTTGGACGCACCTGTGGAACTCGTAGATGACATGTGTCATATGGAATTTCACTTTGGTCCGTTTTAAGACAGTGTTAGTTTCAGGGCAAGATAGGTGCACAGTTTGTGCCTAATGCAACATAGTCTAAGAAACCATTTTGGAAAATCTGTTGGTACTCAAAGGTGAAGAGGCTCAAGTGGAAGCTTAGTCCGGCCTGTTTGGAGATAGTGCTAATCTTTGATGCAAGAAAGGTGCATGGTTTGCATGGAACGTACCATATGCTCGGAAATCAATTTAGACGCTCCCGATGGAACTCCTAGATGATGTGTGTCATACGGTATCTCACTTCGGTTTGTTTGGAGACAGTGTTAGTTTCGCTGCAAGATTGGTTCACAGTTTGCGCTTAATGCTCCAAAGTCTAAGAAACCATTTTGGATGCACCTGTTGGTACTTCTAGGTGAAGAGGCTAAAGTGGAAGCTCGATTCAGTCTATTTGGAGATTGTGCTGATCTTGATGCAAGATAGGTGCACAGTTTGCACGGGACATACCATATGCTTGGAAATCAATTTTGACACACCCGATGGAACTCCTAGATGACGTGTGTCATATGGAGTCTCCCTTCGGTCTGTTTGAAGACAGTGTTAGTTTCGGTGCAAGTTAGGTGCACGGTTTGTGCCTAATGCACCATAGGCTAAAAAATGATTTTCGACGCATTCGATGGTACTCCTAGGTAAAGGGGCTTAAGTGAATGCTCAGTTTGGTCTGTTTGGAGGTAGTGCTAATTTTGATGTAAGATAGGTGCACGGTTTGCATGAAATGTACCATATGCTCAGAAATCAGTTTGGATGCACCCGACAGAACTCTTAGATGACGTGTGTCATATGGAATCTAACCTCGATCCACTTGGAGATAGTGTTAGTTTAAGTACAAGATAGGTGCACGGTTTGCATGAAACGTACCATATGCTTGAAAATCAATTTGGACACACCCGATACAACTCCTAGATGATGTGTGTTATCTTATATCTCACTTTGTTCTATTAGGAGAAAGTGTTAGTTTTGGTGCAAGATTGGTGCACAGTTTGTGCCTAATACACCATACTCTAAGAAACCATTTTGGAGGCAACCGATGGCTCGCTGAAGAGGCTCAAGTGGAAGCTCGGTTCGGTCTATTTGGAGATAGTGCTAATCTTGATGCAAGCTAGTTGCATAGTTTGCATGGAACGTACCTTATGCTCAGAAATCAGTTTGGACGCATCCGATAGAAATTTTAGATGACGTGTGTGTCATATGTAATCTTGCTATGGTTCCATTTGGAGAAAGTGTTAGTTTCGGTGCAAGATAGGTGCACAGTTTGTGCCTAATGCGCCATAGCCTAAGAAACCATTTTAGGCGCACCTGTTGGTACTCCTAGGTGAAGAGGCTAAAGTGAAAGCTCGGTTCAGTCTATTTGGAGATAGTGCTACTCTTGATGCAAAATAGGTGCACAGTTTGCATGGAACGTACCATATGCTCAGAAATCAACTTGGACGCACCCGATGGAACTTTTAGATGGACTTGTGTCATATGGAATCTCGCTTTGGTCCATTTGAAGACATTGTTACTTTCATTGCAAGATAGGTACATAGTTTGTGTCTAATGCACCATAGTCTAAGAAACCATTTTGGATGCACATGTTGGTACTCCTAGGTGAAGAGGCTCAAGTGCAAGCTCAGTTTAGTTTGTTGGGTGATAGTGCTGATCTTGATGCAAGATAGGGGCACAGTTTGCATGGAACGTACCATATGCTCAAAAATCAATTTAGACGCACCCAATGGAACTCCTAGATGATGTATGTCATATGGAATCTCACTTCGGTCCATTTGGAGATAGTGTTAGTTTCGATGCAAGATAGGTGCATGGTTTGCGCCTAATGCACTATAGGCTTAGAAACCGTTGTGCAAGCACCCGATCAAGCGGCTCAAGTGAAAGCTCAGTATGATCTATTTGGAGATAGTGCTAATCTTCATGTAAGATAGGTGCACAGTTTGCATGGAACATACCATGTGCTTAAAAATCAATTTGGACACACCTGATAGAACTCCTAGATGATGTGTATCATCTGATATCTTGCTTTGGTCTATTTGGAGATAGTGTTAGTTTCAATGAAAGATAGGTGCATGGTTTGTGCCTTATGCACCATACTCTAACAAACCATTTTGGACGCACCCGATGGTACTCCTAGCTGAAGAGGCTCAAGTGGAAGCTCGGTTCGGTCCATTTGGAGATAGTGCTAATCTTGATGCAAGATAGGTGCATAGTTTGCATGAAACATACCATATGCTCGGAAATCAATTTGAACACACCCGATGGAACTCCTAGATGACGTGTGTCATATGTAATCTCGCTTTGGTCTGTTTGGAGACAGTGTTAGTTTCGGTACAAGATAGGTGCACGGTTTGCGCCTATTGCACCATAGGCTAAGAAACCATTTTGGATGCACCTGTTGGTACTCCTAGGTCAAGCGGCTCAAGTGGAAGCATGGTTTGGTCTGTTTGGAGATACTGCTAATCTTGATGCAAGATAGGTGCACAGTTTGCGTGGAACATACCATATACTTGAAAATCAATTTGGATGCACCTGATGGAACTCCTAGATGACGTGTTTCATATAGAATCTCGCTTCGGTCCGTTTGGAGACAGTGTTAGTTTCGGTGCAAGATAGGTGCACAGTTTGTGCCTAATGCACCATAGCCTAAGAAACCATTTTGGGCGCACTTGTTGGTACTCCTAGATGAAGAGGCTCAAGTGAAAGCTTGGTTTGGTCTCTTTGGAGATCGTGCTAATCTTGATGCAAGATAGGTGCACGGTTTGCATGGAACATACCATATGCTTAGAAGTCAATTTGGATGCACCCGATAGAACTCCTAGATGACGTGTGTCAGATGGAATCTCACTTCGGTCCATTTGGAGATAGTGTTAGTTTCGATGCAAGATAGGTGCATGGTTTGCTCCTAATGCACCATAGGATCAGAAACCGTTGTGCTCTAAGAAACCATTTTGGATGCCTAGATGATGTCTAATGCACCATAGTCTAAGAAACCATTTTGGATGCACCTGTTGGTACTCCTAGGTAAAGAGGCTCAAGTGGAAGCTCGGTTCTGTCTGTTGGGAGATAGTGCTAATCTTGATGCAAGATTGGGGCATAGTTTGCATGGAACGTACCATATGCTCAAAAATCAATTTGGACACACCTAATGGAACTCCTAGATGATGTGTGTCATATGGAATCTCACTTCGGTCTCTTGGGTGAAAGTGTTAGGTTTGGTGCAAGAAAGGTGCACGGTTTGCGCCTAATGCATGATAGGCTAAGAAACATTTTTGGACGCACCCAATGGTATTCCTAGGTAAAGGGGAACAAGTGAAAGCTTGGTTTGGTCTGTTTGGAGATCGTACTAATCTTGATGCAAGATAGGAGCACGGTATTCATGGAACATACCATATGCTTTGAAGTCAATTTGGATGCACCCGATAGAACTCCTAGATGACGTGTGTCATATGAATCTCACTTCGGTCCATTTGGAGATAGTGTTAGTTTCGATGCAAGATAGGTGCATGGTTTGCGCCTAATGCACCATAGGCTCAGAAACTATTTTGGATGCACCTGTTGGTACTCCTAGGTCAAGAGGCTCAAGTGGAAGCATAGTTTGGTCTGTTTGGAGATACTGCTAATCTTGATGAAAGATTGGTGCACAGTTTGCGTGGAACATACCATATGCTTGGAAATCAATTTGGATGCACCTGATGGAACTCCTTGATGATGTGTGTCATATGGAATCTCGCTTCGATCCATTTGGAGACATTGTTAGTTTCGGCGCAAGATAGGTGCACGGTTTGCATGGAACGTACCAAATGCTTGGAAATCAATGTGGACGCACATGATGGAACTCCAAGATGATGTGTGTCAAAAAAAATCTTGCTTCGGTCTGTTTGGAGACAGTGTTAGTTTCGGTGCAAGATAGGTGCAAGGTTTGCACATAATGCAGCAAAGGCTAAGAAACCATTTTGGACGCACCTAATGGTACTCCTAGGTAAAAGGCTCAAGTGAAAGCTCGTGTTTGGTCTATTGGGAGATAGTGCTAATCTTGATGCAAGATAGATGCACGGTCTACATGGAACGTACCATATGCTTAGAAATTAATTTGGACACACCCGATAAAACTCCTTGATGACGTGTGTCATATGGAATCTCGCTTTGGTGTGCTTAGAGACAGTATTAGTTTCGGTGCAAGATATGTGAATGGTTTGAGCCTAATGCACCAAAGTCTAAGAAACCATTTTTGACGCACCTGTTTGTACTCCTAGATAAAGAGGCTCAGGTGGAAGCTCGGTTCGGTCTGTTTGGAGATAGTGCTAATCTTGATGCAAGATAGGTGCACGGTTTGCATGGAAGATACCATATGCATGGAAATCAATTTGGATGCACCTGATGGAACTCCTTGATGAAGTGTGTCATATGGAATCTCGCTTTGGTCTATTTAGAAACAGTGTTAGTTTCAGTGCAAGTTATGTGCATGGTTTGCGCCTAATGCACCATAGTCTAAGAAACCATTTTGGAAGCACCTGTTGGTACTTCGGTGAAGAGGCTCAAGTGGAAGCTCGGTTTGATCTTTTTGGAGATAGTGCTAATCTTCATGCAAGATAGGTACATGATTTGCAAGGAACATACCATATGCTTAGAAATCAATTTGGACGCACCCAATGGAACTCCTAGATGACGTGTGTCATATGGAATCTTGCTTCGCTCCGTTTGTAGACATTGTAAGTTTTAGTGCAAGATAGGTGCATAGTTTGCGCCTAATGCACCATAGTCTAAGAAACCATTTTGGACGAACTATTTGGTAATCGTGGGTGTAGAGGCTCAAGTGGAAGCTTGGTTCGGTCAGTTTGGAGATAGTGGTAATCCTTATGCAAGGTAGGTGCATGGTTTGCATGGAACATACCATATGTGACAGAACCGCCCAATTTATACAAGCTTAAGTACGACTGCCCCCGTTTAACACGTTGACACGTGCATACTCTCACTTATATAAACCCGGTAGTCTGCCGAGTGTCACGAAGGACCTCGGTAAATCAACCTTACACCAAGATCGCATGATTAAGCAAATACATATCACACACACAGAGATTTGCAGCGGAAATGATATTACAAAAGAGTTCACAAATAATAATACAAGTTTGGATTTTCCAAATCGATTAGAAAACAACATAGCTTTCAAATGATTACAATAACATAAGTTCCAAATACATTGCTAGCATAAGTGACATCCTCCGACAAAAGCATGTAGATGAGAACACTTTATAGAATCACCGAGCCCACCGGCTGTTAGCCACCATCCTTAGCAGGCTGAAGACTTCACCTGCAACATGGTGGGATAAACCCTGAGTACTCGAATGTACTCAGCTAGACTTACCCGACAGGAGAGAAAATAAAAGACTCTCAAGGATATGCAAGGCTTTTTGGTGGAGTTGGTTGGATAGCATAACTTTGCCAAAAGAGCATTACTATCATGAGTCCTTACTTTCAACCTTTTAGTCAATATTTTAGCATCAAGTTCAATTAAGCTACCATAGCTAGATTTTGCACCTATTCTATAGCAATCACTTGATTAATGAGCATCACATTAATAACCATATCCGGTTTATCATGTAGCCATCATCATCATCATAACCATTAAGTTTCATTTAGTTTATCTACGTTGCCGCTGCCCGAGTCAAGTTCTCACTATCCGGGAGAGACGGCGATTCGAATCGATTCCTATCCAGCTGGAGGGGTATTCCTAGCACTCACCCAGGCATACTTAGCTAGAGTAGCTTGGATCACCTTTAGCACAACTCCGGACCAATTCGCGGGTCCGTCCAGCGCCGCACCCCTAGGGACCGCCAATCTGCCAGAGCAGGACTCTAACCTGACATCTGGGCTTACGCCATTGACTCCCCGCACATCCTTACTACCAACCGGGGTGCGCACTCATACAGAACGGGGTATCCGGCCTGAGTTGCACTCGTAGGCTTCGCGGTCGGAACGACTTATCCGGCCAACTAAGTGATAGGCATGCGTTCAACATGACACGGGGACGTACAGCGATTCGGTCCTTAAACGACACAAGACCTCCATGCCTTGTTGCTGCACTATCGTCATCCTGCCCGGTCTCAAATTCATTATTAGCACATGGTTATTTCCACGATAGCAAATATAGCCAACCGTGATCAGATATCCACCTATCTCTCGCAGGTGACAGGAAATCACCTGGCTTCTACCGAGCTAAGCATAGCTAAGCATAGAACGTTTTCCTTATACTAGTAAGGGTTCAGGTAGTTTCATATTGTGGACAAGGTAGGAATATATGCACCAACGGTTTCATTCAACTCCTATCACCTAATGCATCATATAAAGTTATACTCTTGTGCTTTTATAAAAAGAGAGGGTAGGAGACTTAGAATGCTCCGGGGCTTGCCTGGAATCCGACACAAGTCAGTTAAGTCAGCTTGCACCGTCTTGACGACATCTAAGGTGACAACACTTGTGTAGTCCTTCCATCATCCCGATAGGTCCACCATCATGTCCTTCACGTAGTTCATCTAGCGTACCTAAATGAGATGCAAGATGCAAGTGTATGAACACATAGAAGTGCAATAGACAAAGCATCACACACCAGAAGGATGGCAAGAGCATGGTTACACTAAACATACTTAAGCACATCTCATTGCACAACTTAATGATTACACAATCAACATGCTAAGTCAACAAGGAAAGCAACACTAAACATATTAGACATGGCATACATGTTTCACAGGGTTTCAGGTATATTAACTTAGCCATTACCAAAGACATGAGTCATACATAGCAATATACCAAGCAACAACAATACAAGGAATCTGTCATTTTTAGGACTGTTAACAGCAGCTGAGAAAATAAATCATAACTGGAGTTCCACAACTCCAAAAGACACAAAAGAAGACATTCTGGAAAGCTTAAGAAATTATCTACATTTCGTCTTTATACATCAAAGCATGATTCATAAGTTTGGTAGGTCGAAATATTAGAATTACAGAATCAGGTCCTAACAAGACAGAGAGCAACCATTTCTGAAATCCAACTTTGAACAGTCATAACTTACAAACCATAAGGCTAAATACTACCAAAATTTAACAGCAGCTAGATAAATGAATTATCTACAACTTTGCTATAAATAAGTTTCCCAGAAAACATCATTTACATATTGTAATCCAAACAGTTGCAGAAACTGTCCGGAAACAACAATTGCAAACAATTAATTATTAACTTATATTTCAAACATGCATTTGAGCAAAACCATTGTTACCAACAGTTGGCACATAACTAAAGAACACCAGAAAACATACTGGTCATTACCAAATAAATTTATTTAATGCCTTTCTTAATTTATTTGGATAATAAGGTGAATTAAAGAACATATACCAAACATGCACAGTAAATTCTAAAAAATTACAGTAGATTCTACATACTATCCATAGTCTACTGTATAAATTTCACTGCATTTGAATAAGCATAGCAACATCTATGAAAAAGACAAATTGCTATTGCTATTAACCATGTGAGAATAAGATAAATGCACAAATCATATTTTCTTCAAACACATAGCCATATCATACATAAACATGCTACAACAATATCATAGAATTGTATTGGAACAACATTTTCCATTTTTACATTTTTATTTATAATTATAAACCATTTATCAATATCCATAAAGACATCTCTGTCCAAAACATGGACAGAATCTATCATGTCACATTAAACCGCCATAACTTGAGTTTAACATGCCCATAAATTATGGTTATGTACTTTATAGAAAGCTTACTAAATTGTGAACAACTTTGTAATAAACATCTAGAGCTAAATCTACAACTATCAAGGTCTTACATAACAAACAATGTATTCCTGTGTGGGTTTAGACAGAAACTGAAATAGTACTTTAAACTACTATAACTAAAGATATGTTTAACCAAAAATTATGATATTTAGCTTGATGGAAAGCTTATAAAAAGTACTACAACTCATATATTTTCATCCAGGCATGATTCACAACCTAACTGAGTCAAACAATATAAACATATAGATCCACTCAGAATAGGATCAAAGCAACACAGGGCATTTGTTATTTTTATAACTCTTAATCTGTCATTCCTAAATTCATGGAACTTTTACCAGACATGAAAAATCATAGGAAAAGCTTGTCACAATATTTTCACATTTATTTGAGCAATAATACAGTGTTTATGAAAAAGACAAATATAACAAGCAATTAAAACCGAACTGCACAAATCTATTTTTACTGCTAAAACTGCAAACTAAACCATGCCATATTATAGATCTACTGCATAGAGAATTTCACAAGGATTCCAAAAAGTCCACATTTGCTATTTTACGACTTTTCTATGAATTTATATGGATTTTCAAAGTTCCAGCATTTCTCCAAAACAAATAGGTCCTCGGAGTACTATTCATCTGAGTCAATGACAGTGCAGGAAACCCCCTGGATTTAGTCGAATTCAAACCCGAAGTCCCTGGTCGCGAGAAAAACAGAGGAGCTCGCCGGAGCTTCCTGTTCCGGCCGGCTGAGGCACCGTTGGCGGCGATGGAGGGGTGGGGGAGCACCAGGAGGTCATCGCGCACCCGCTGGTCACTTTGGATGGCCGGGAGAGGGCCCGTGGCGGCTTGGCCACGTGCACACGTCGGCGACGGCGGTGGTGGCCGGTGGTCGGCTGCTCCGGCGGTCTTCCACCTCGGATGAGCGTGCGCAAGATGTGCAGCACGACGCGGCGAGCGAGGTGGCACATACAGCGAGTGTTGAGGAAGCGCGGAGTGGCGGGAACGAGAAGATGGCGAGCTTGGCACTGCCGGCTATGGTGGACGGCGCCATAAGTGTTGCAGGGGCGATGGAGAGCGCCAGGGAGGAGTGGGGAAGTCGCCATCCACTCTGGAGGAGGTAGGGGTGCCTGGACGAGCAGCAAAGGAGGTGGGGGATTGAACTCGCGCATGGATGCCACGCACCAGCGACGTGTCCGTCCATTGAGGCATTCCACCGAACACGTGTCGAGCAGCGAAGTGGCTCAGGTGGGACGCGGTTTGGGCCGGTTCTGGACAGAATTTGGTCATGGTCCAAAAATGAAGTTTGCTCTACTCCTGACACTCTCCAACTTTGATTAAGGTGCCATGGTCATTAGAGTTACAGATTAGAAGATAATTTGATGCCAACCTTTGAGTGTCAATGAATTGATAATTATTAGCAAAACTCAAAATTGATGACCAAAACGAATTCAAACTGGTGTCATCTTTTGGCATGCTCTTGTCCACAATATGTACTCCAACTTTTATTTTGGGACCCAAGCAAGTTGTTTGTAAGAATTAGGAGAACGCGGAATGCCAACGTGATGAACTGCAAACATAGACTTAAAAACTCTAAGTGCTGGAAACTATAGCAGATTCAATCTTGGGACTATTATTTGACATGCTTAGAAGATGATTCAGACTTAGTAACTTTAACAAAGATTGTAGTATGCAAACTATACTAAAACCTTTACGAAAGAACCTTGTACTGTTTCAGTATTATTTGGAAGATACAAAGCTCCCAACTAGGGTACCCGAAACTGAGCACCTCAGGACTTAGCCAAAATTCTGGAGTTCCCAAAACAGCACTGGATTGAATATTGTAAGCTCAATTTGACTAGGTTAGGGACCAAACTAGCTCTTGACCATTAAACAAAGTTTGTTCTACAGAATCTAAACCACAACTTTCATTTAAGGTCAAACCTCAGAACTAGTACATAAGTCAAACTTTCACTTTGGTCAATGCAGTAACTTGATAAAGCTCAAACTAAGGTTTTAGGCTAATTGAAGCATTTTCTAGGTACAAGCTCAACATGAACCCTTCATGACTTTTGTTGTAGAGTTCATCTAGAGTCATTTGAGCAAGGTTGCAAGGATTGGTTGATGATCTATGGTTTTATTCACTTAATAAGGTCATTCCAACAAGCATGTAACTTAACATTTCATGTGACCTTTTGATTCCAAACTCCATGAAACTTTTTGAGTGATCACTATTGGCAGTGATGGAGGTGGGACACATGAGAGATGTTCCATTAATGTCACCCAAGCATGCACTTTGAAAAGGGCCTATATGTAAGCAAGGGTGTGTTCTCCAAGTTTAACTTGACGCTCACTTTCATGGATTGACTTTAACATGATCATCACCACTTATCATGACATGTTTGAGCACAAAACCTAAGGTCTAACTCGTGGCAAACACCTGGGGTGTTACACCATATGCTTGGAAATCAATTTGCATGGAACTCCTTGATGACGTGTGTCATTTAGAATCTCGCTTTGGTCCATTTGGAGACATTGTTAGTTTTAGGGCAAGATAGGTGCACAGTTTGCACCTAATGGACCATAGTCTAAGAAACGTTTTTGGGGGCACTTGTTGGTACTCCTAGGTGAAGGGGCTCAACTAGATGCTCGGTTCGGCCTGTTTGGAGATAGTGCTAATCTTGATGCAAGATAGGTGCACAGTTTGCATGGAACATACCAAATTGCTTGGAAATCAATCTGGATGCACCCGTCCTTGATGATGTGTGTCATATGGAATCTTGCTTTGGTTAGTTTAGAAACAGTGTTAGTTTCGGTGCAAGATATGTGCATGGTTTGCGCCTAATGCACCATAGTCTAAGAAACCATTTTGGAAGCACCTGTTGGTACTTCGGTGAAGAGGCTCAAGTGGAAGCTCGGTTTGATCTGTTTGGAGATAGTGCTACTCTTGATGCAAGATAGATGCACGGTCTGCATGGAACATACCATATGCTTAGAAATTAATTTGGACACACCCGATAGAACTCCTTGATGACGCGTGTCCTATGGAATCTCGCTTTGGTGTGCTTAGAGACAGTATTAGTTTCGGTGCAAGATATGTGCACGGGTTGCGCCTAATGCACCAAAGTTTAAAAAACCATTTTGGAAGCACTTGTTCATACTCCTAGGTGAAGAGGCTCAAGTGGAGGCTCGGTTCGGTCTGTTTAGAGATAGTGCTAATCTTGATGCAAGATTGGTGCACGATTTGCATCGAACATACCATATGCTCAGAAATCAATTTGGATGCACTAGATGGAACTCCTAGATGACATGTGTCATATAGAATCTCACTTTGGTCTGTTTAGAGACAGTGTTAGTTTCGGTGCAAGATAGGTGCACGGTTTGCACCTAATGCACCATAGGATATGAAACCATTTTGGTCGCACCCGATGGTACTCCTAGGTCAAGGGGTTCAAGTGAAAGCTCAGTTTGGTCTATTTGGAGATAGTGCTAATCTTTATGCAAGATAGATGCACGGTTTGCATGGAACATACGATATGGCCAAAAATTAATTAGGACGCACCTGATATAACTCCTTGATGATGTTTGTCATATGGAATCTTGCTTCGGTTCGTTTAGAGACAATGTTAGATTTGGTAGAAGATATGTGCACGGTTTATGCCTAATGCACCATAGGCTAAGAAACCATTTTAGACGCATCTGATGGTACTCGTAGTTGAAGAGGCTGGAGGCTTAGTTGAAGAGGCTGGAGGCTCAATTTGGTCTGTTCAGATATAGTG
>NW_018396434.1:74004-79292 GCF_000003195.3 Sorghum bicolor | reverse complement strand
AAAAGGTGCACAGCCTCCTCTTTGAAGACGGCAGGCAGCGGTCACGGAGAAAATATCAACTATTTAAATCGGAAAACTATAGCAGATCAATCTTGGGACTATTATTTGACATGCTTAGAAGATGATTCAGACTTAGTAACTTTAACAAAGATTGTAGTATGCAAACTATACTAAAACCTTTACGAAAGAACCTTGTACTGTTTCAGTATTATTTGGAAGATACAAAGCTCCCAACTAGGGTACCCGAAACTGAGCACCTCAGGACTTAGCCAAAATTCTGGAGTTCCCAAAACAGCACTGGATTGAATATTGTAAGCTCAATTTGACTAGGTTAGGGACCAAACTAGCTCTTGACCATTAAACAAAGTTTGTTCTACAGAATCTAAACCACAACTTTCATTTAAGGTCAAACCTCAGAACTAGTACATAAGTCAAACTTTCACTTTGGTCAATGCAGTAACTTGATAAAGCTCAAACTAAGGTTTTAGGCTAATTGAAGCATTTTCTAGGTACAAGCTCAACATGAACCCTTCATGACTTTTGTTGTAGAGTTCATCTAGAGTCATTTGAGCAAGGTTGCAAGGATTGGTTGATGATCTATGGTTTTATTCACTTAATAAGGTCATTCCAACAAGCATGTAACTTAACATTTCATGTGACCTTTTGATTCCAAACTCCATGAAACTTTTTGAGTGATCACTATTGGCAGTGATGGAGGTGGGACACATGAGAGATGTTCCATTAATGTCACCCAAGCATGCACTTTGAAAAGGGCCTATATGTAAGCAAGGGTGTGTTCTCCAAGTTTAACTTGACGCTCACTTTCATGGATTGACTTTAACATGATCATCACCACTTATCATGACATGTTTGAGCACAAAACTAAGGTCTAACTCGTGGCAAACACCTGGGGTGTTACACCATATGCTTGGAAATCAATTTGCATGGAACTCCTTGATGACGTGTGTCATTTAGAATCTCGCTTTGGTCCATTTGGAGACATTGTTAGTTTTAGGGCAAGATAGGTGCACAGTTTGCACCTAATGGACCATAGTCTAAGAAACGTTTTTGGGGGCACTTGTTGGTACTCCTAGGTGAAGGGGCTCAACTAGATGCTCGGTTCGGCCTGTTTGGAGATAGTGCTAATCTTGATGCAAGATAGGTGCACAGTTTGCATGGAACATACCAAATTGCTTGGAAATCAATCTGGATGCACCCGTCCTTGATGATGTGTGTCATATGGAATCTTGCTTTGGTTAGTTTAGAAACAGTGTTAGTTTCGGTGCAAGATATGTGCATGGTTTGCGCCTAATGCACCATAGTCTAAGAAACCATTTTGGAAGCACCTGTTGGTACTTCGGTGAAGAGGCTCAAGTGGAAGCTCGGTTTGATCTGTTTGGAGATAGTGCTACTCTTGATGCAAGATAGATGCACGGTCTGCATGGAACATACCATATGCTTAGAAATTAATTTGGACACACCCGATAGAACTCCTTGATGACGCGTGTCCTATGGAATCTCGCTTTGGTGTGCTTAGAGACAGTATTAGTTTCGGTGCAAGATATGTGCACGGGTTGCGCCTAATGCACCAAAGTTTAAAAAACCATTTTGGAAGCACTTGTTCATACTCCTAGGTGAAGAGGCTCAAGTGGAGGCTCGGTTCGGTCTGTTTAGAGATAGTGCTAATCTTGATGCAAGATTGGTGCACGATTTGCATCGAACATACCATATGCTCAGAAATCAATTTGGATGCACTAGATGGAACTCCTAGATGACATGTGTCATATAGAATCTCACTTTGGTCTGTTTAGAGACAGTAATAGTTTCGGTGCAAGATAGGTGCACGGTTTGCACCTAATGCACCATAGGATATGAAACCATTTTGGTCGCACCCGATGGTACTCCTAGGTCAAGGGGTTCAAGTGAAAGCTCAGTTTGGTCTATTTGGAGATAGTGCTAATCTTTATGCAAGATAGATGCACGGTTTGCATGGAACATACGATATGGCCAAAAATTAATTAGGACGCACCTGATATAACTCCTTGATGATGTTTGTCATATGGAATCTTGCTTCGGTTCGTTTAGAGACAATGTTAGATTTGGTAGAAGATATGTGCACGGTTTATGCCTAATGCACCATAGGCTAAGAAACCATTTTAGACGCATCTGATGGTACTCGTAGTTGAAGAGGCTGGAGGCTTAGTTGAAGAGGCTGGAGGCTCAATTTGGTCTGTTCAGATATAGTGCTAATCTTGATGCAAGATAGTTGTACAGTTTGCATGGATCGTACCATATGTTTAGAAATCAATTTGGACGCACCCAATGGAACTCGTAGATGACGTGTGTCACATGGAATCTTGATTCGGTCTATTTGGAGACAATGTTAGTTTCGGTGCAAGATAGGTGCATAGTTTGTGCCTAATGCACTATAGTCTAAGAAACCATTTTTGACGCACATGTTTGTACTCCTAGATGAAGAGGCTCAAGTGGAAGCTCGGTTTGGTCTGTTTGGAGGATAGTGCTAATCTTGATGCAAGATAGGTGCACGGTTTGCATGGAATATACCATATGCTTGGAAATCAATTTGGATGCACCCGATGGAACTCCTTGATGACGTGTGTCATATGGAATCTCGCCTTGGTCTGTTTAGAAACAATGTTAGTTTTGGTGCAAGATATGCGGATGGTTTGCGCCTAATGCACCATAGTCTAAGAAACCATTTTGGAAGCACCTGTTGGTACTTCGGTGAAGAGGCTCAAGTGGAAGCTCAGTTTGATCTGTTTGGAGATAGTGCTTATCTTGATGCAAGATAGCTGCATGGTCTGCATGGAACGTACCATATGCTTAGAAATTGATTTGGACATACCCGATAGAACTCCTTGATGACGTGTATCATATGGAATCTCGCTTTGGTGTGCTTAGAGACAGTATTACTTTCGGTGCAAGATATGTGCATGGTTTGCGCCTAATGCACCAAAGTCTAAGAAACCATTTTGGAAGCATGTGTTGGTACTCCTAGGTGAAGATGCTCAAGTGGAGGCTCGGTTCGGTCTGTTTAGAGATAGTTCTAATCTTGAGGCAAGATAGGTGCACAATTTCCATGGAACATACCATATGCTCAGAAATCAATTTGGACGCACCAAATGGAACTCCTAGATGACATGTGTCATATGGAATCTCACTTCGGTCCGTTTAGAGACAGTGTTAGTTTCGGTGCAAGACAGATGCACGGTTTGCACCTAATGCACGATAGGATAAAAAACCATTTTCGACGCACCCGATGGTACTCAAGTGAAAGCTCAGTTTTATCTGTTTGGAGATAGTGCTAATCTTGATGCAAGATAGATGCAAGGTTTGCATGGAACATACGATATGGTCAGAAATCAATTAGGATGCACCTGATATAACTCCTTGATGATGTGTGTCATATGGAATCTTGCTTCGGTTCGTTTAGAGACTGTTAGTTTTGGTAGAAGATATGTGCACGATTTACACCTAATGCACCATAGGCTAAGAAACCATTTTAGACGCATCCGATGGAACTCGTAGTTGAAGAGGCTCCAGTTTAGGCTCGATTTGGTCTCTTCGTATATAGTGCTAATCTTGATGTAAGATGGTTGCAACGTTTGCATGGAACGTACCATATGTTAAGAAATCAATTTGGACGCACCCAATGGAACTCCTAGATGACGTGTGTCATATAGAATCTCGCTTCGGTTTGTTTCGAAATAATGTTAGTTGCGGTGCAAGATAAATGCATAGTTTGTGCCTAATGCACCATAGTCTAAGAAACCATTTTTGACACACCTGTTTGTACTCCTAGATGAAGAGGCTCAAGTGGAAGCTCGGTTCGGTCTGTTTGGAGATAGTGCTAATCTTGATGCAAAATAGGTGCACGGTTTGCATGGAACATACCATATGCTTGGAAATCAATTCGGATGCTCCCGACGGAACTCCTTCATGACGTGTGTCATATGGAATCTCACTTTGGTCTGATTAGAAACAGTGTTAGTTTCGGTGCAAGATATGTGCATGGTTTGCGCCTAATGCACCATAGTCTAAGAAACCATTTTGGAAGCACCTGTTGGTACTTCGGTGAAGAGGCTCAAGTGGAAGCTCGGTTTGATCTGTTTGGAGATAGTACTAATCTTCATGCAAGATAGGTGCATGATTTGCAAGGAACATACCATATGCTTAGAAATCAATTTGGACGCACCCAATGGAACTCCTAGATGACGTGTGTCATATGGAATCTTGTTTCGGTCCGTTCGTAGACATTGTAAGTTTTAGTGCAAGATAGGTGCATAGTTTGTTGCCTAATGCAGCATCGTCCAAGAAACCATTTTGGACGCACTATTTGGTACTCCTTGGTGAAGAGGCTCAAATGGAAGCTTGGTTTGGTCAGTTTGCAGATAGTGCTAATCCTTATGCAAGGTAGTTGCATGGTTTGCATGGAATGTACCATATGCTCAGAAATCAATTTGGACGCACCAGATGGAACTCCTAGATGACATGTGTCATATGGAATCTCACTTTTGTCCGTTTAGAGATAGTGTTAGTTTCGGTGCAAGATAGGTGCACGGTTTGCACCTAATGCAGCATAGGATAAGAAACCATTTTGGTCGCACCCGATGGTACTCCTAGGTCAAGGGGATCAAGCGAAAGCTCAGTTTGGTCTGTTTGGAGATAGTGCTAATCTTTATGCAAGATAGATGCACGGTTTGCATGGAACATACGATATGGTCAAAAATCAATTAGGACGCACCTGATATCACTCCATGATGACGTGTGTCATATGGAATCTTGCTTCGGTTCGTTTAGAGATAGTGTTAGTTTTGGTAGAAGATATGTGCACGGTTTACGCCTAATGCACCATAGGCTAAGAAACCATTTTAGACGCACCCGATGGTACTCGTAGTTGAAAAGGCTGGAGGCTCGATCTGGTTTGTTCGGATATAGTGCTAATCTTGATGCAAGATAGTTGCACAGTTTGCATGGATCGTACCATATGTTAAGAAATCAATTTGGACGCACCCAATGGAACTCTTAGATGACGTGTGTCATATGGAATCTTGATTCGGTCTGTTTGGAGATAATGTTAGTTTCGGTGCAAGGTAGGTGCATAGATTGTGTCTATTGCACTATAGTCTAACAAACCATTTTTGACACACATGTTTGTACTCCTAGATGAAGAGGCTCAAGTGGAAGCTCGGTTCGGTCTGTTTGGAGATAGTGCTAATCTTGATGCAAGATAGGTGCACGGTTTGCATGGAACATACCATATGCTT
>NW_018396434.1:10355-73294 GCF_000003195.3 Sorghum bicolor | reverse complement strand
GCTAGACGGCAGCGTTAATGCCACCTGCGTTTGTTCTGAACCAAGTTGTGACATTCGGATATAGTGCTAATCTTGATGCAAGATAGTTGCACAGTTTGCCTGGAACATACCATATGTTAAGAAATCAATTTGGACGCACCCAATGGAACTCCTAGATGACATGTGTCATATGGAATCTCGCTTCGGTCTGTTGGAGACAATGTTAGTTTCGATGCAAGATAGGTGCATAGTTTGTGCCTAATGCACCATAGTCTAAGAAACCATTTTTGATGCACCTGTTTGTACTCCTAGATGAAGAGGCTCAAGTGGAAGCTCGGTACGGTCTGTTTGGAGATAGTGCTAATCTTGATGCAAGATAGATGCACGGTCTGCATGGAACGTAGCATATGTTTAGAAATTAATTTGGACACACCTGATAGAACTCCTTCATGACGTGTGTCATATGGAATCTCGCTTTGGTCTGATTAGAAACAGTGTTAGTTTCGGTACAAGATATGTGCATGGTTTGCGCCTAATGCACCATAGTCTAAGCAACCATTTTGGAAGCACCTGTTGGTACTTCGGTGAAGAGGCTCAAGTGGAAGCTCGATTTGATCTGTTTGGAGATAGTACTAATCTTGATGCAAGATAGGTGCATGATTTGCAAGGAACATACCATATGCTTAGAAATTAATTTGGACGCACCCAATGGAACTCCTAGATGACGTGTGTCATATAGAATCTTGTTTCGGTCCGTTCGTAGACCTTGTAAGTTTTAGTGCAAGATAGGTGCATAGTTTGTTGCCAAATGCAGCATAGTCTAAGAAACCATTTTGGACGCACTATTTGGTACTCCCTGGTAAAGAGGCTCAAATGGAAGCTTGGTTTGGTCAGTTTGCAGATAGCGCTAATCCTTATGCAAGGTAGTAGCATGGTTTGCATGGAACGTACCATATGCTCAGAAATCCATTTGGATGCCCCAGATGGAACTCCTAGATGACCTGTGTCCTATGGAATCTCACTTTGTCTGTTCAGAGAAAGTGTAAGTTCGCTACAAGATACGTTGCCGGTTTGCATCTAATGCACCATAAGCTAAGAAACCATTTTAGACGCACCCGATGGTACTCGTAGTTGAAGAGGCTCAAGTGGAGGCGGTTGGTCTGTTCGGATATAGTGCTAATCTTGATGCAAGATAGTTGCACAGTTTGCCTGGAACATACCATATGTTAAGAAATCAATTTGGACGCACCCAATGGAACTCCTAGATGACATGTGTCATATGGAATCTCGCTTCGGTCTGTTTGGAGACAATGTTAGTTTCGATGCAAGATAGGTGCATAGTTTGTGCCTAATGCACCATAGTCTAAGAAACCATTTTTGATGCACCTGTTTGTACTCCTAGATGAAGAGGCTCAAGTGGAAGCTCGGTACGGTCTGTTTGGAGATAGTGCTAATCTTGATGCAAGATAGGTGCACGGTTTGCATGGAACATACCATATGCTTGGAAATCAATTTGGATGCTCCCGATGGAACTCCTTCATGACGTGTGTCATATGGAATCTCGCTTTGGTCTGATTAGAAACAATGTTAGTTTCGGTGCAAGATATGTGCATGGTTTGCGCCTAATGCACCATAGTCTAAGCAAGCATTTTGGAAGCACCTGTTGGTACTTCGGTGAAGAGGCTCAAGTGGAAGCTCGATTTGATCTGTTTGGAGATAGTACTAATCTTGATGCAAGATAGGTGCATGATTTGCAAGGAACATACCATATGCTTAGAAATTAATTTGGACGCACCCAATGGCACTCCTAGATGACGTGTGTCATATAGAATCTTGTTTCGGTCCGTTCGTAGACCTTGTAAGTTTTAGTGCAAGATAGGTGCATAGTTTGTTGCCAAATGCAGCATAGTCTAAGAAACCATTTTGGACGCACTATTTGGTACTCCCTGGTGAAGAGGCTCAAATGGAAGCTTGGTTTGGTCAGTTTGCAGATAGTGCTAATCCTTATGCAAGGTAGTTGCATGGTTTGCATGGAACGTACCATATGCTCAGAAATCAATTTGGATGCACCAGATGGAACTCCTAGATGACATGTGTCATATGGAATCTCACTTTTGTCTATTTAGAGATAGTGTTAGTTTCGGTGCAAGATAGGTGCACGGTTTGCACCTAATGCACCATAGGATAAGAAACCATTTTGGTCGCACCCGAGGGTACTCCTAGGTCAAGGGGCTCAAGCGAAAGCTCAGTTTGGTCTGTTTGGAGATAGTGCTAATCTTTATGCAAGATAGATGCACGGTTTGCATGGAACATAAGATATGGTCAAAAATCAATTAGGACGCACCTGATATCACTCCTTGATGACGTGTGTCATATGGAATCTTGCTTCGGTTCGTTTAGAGACAGTGTTAGTTTTGGTAGAAGATATGTGCATGGTTTACGCCTAATGCACCATAGGCTAAGAAACCATTTTAGACGCATCCGATGGTACTCGTAGTTGAAAAGGCTGGAGGCTCAATCTGGTCTGTTCAGATATAGTGCTAATCTTGATGCAAGATAGTTGCACAGTTTGCATGGATCGTACCATATGTTAAGAAATCAATTTGGACGCAGCCAATGGAACTCCTAGATGACGTGTGTCATATGGAATCTTGATTCGGTCTGTTTGGAGATAATGTTAGTTTCGGTGCAAGATAGGTGCATAGTTTGTGTCTAATGCACTATAGTCTAAGAAACCATTTTTGACGCACATGTTTGTACTCCTAGATGAAGAGGCTCAAGTGGAAGCTCGGTTCGGTCTGTTTGGAGATAGTGCTAATCTTGATGCAAGATAGGTAGACGGTTTGCATGGAACATATCATATGCTTGGAAATCAATTTGGATGCACCAGATGGAACTCCTAGATGACTTGTGTCATATGGAATCTCACTTCGGTCCGTTTAGAGACAGTGTTAGTTTCGGTGCAAGATAGGTGCACGGTTTGCACCTAATGCACGAAAGGATAAAAAACCATTTTGGATGCACCTGAAGTACTCCTAGGTCAAAGGGCTCAAGTGAAAGCTCAGTTTGATCTATTTGGAGATAGTGCTAATCTTGATGCAAGATAAATGCATGGTTTGCATGGAACATACGATATGGTCAGAAATCAATTAGGACACACCTGATATAACTCCTTGATGATGTGTGTCATATGGAATCTTGCTTTGGTTCGTTTAGAGACAGTGTTAGTTTTGATAGAAGATATGTGCACGGTTTATGCCTAATGCACCATAAGCTAAGAAACCATTTTAGACGCACCCGATGGTACTCGTAGTTGAAGAGGCTCAAGTGGAGGCGGTTGGTCTGTTCGGATATAGTGCTAATCTTGATGCAAGATAGTTGCACAGTTTGCCTGGAACATACCATATGTTAAGAAATCAATTTGGACGCACCCAATGGAACTCCTAGATGACATGTGTCATATGGAATCTCGCTTCGGTCTGTTGGAGACAATGTTAGTTTCGATGCAAGATAGGTGCATAGTTTGTGCCTAATGCACCATAGTCTAAGAAACCATTTTTGATGCACCTGTTTGTACTCCTAGATGAAGAGGCTCAAGTGGAAGCTCATTTAGGTCTGTTTGGAGATAGTGCTAATCTTGATGCAAGATAGGTGCACGGTTTGCATGGAACATACCATATGCTTGGAAATCAATTTGGATGCTCCCGATGTAACTCCTTCATGACGTGTGTCATATGGAATCTCGCTTTGGTCTGATTAGAAACAGTGTTAGTTTCGGTGCAAGATATGTGCATGGTTTGCGCCTAATGCACCATAGTCTAAGCAACCATTTTGGAAGCACCTGTTGGTACTTCGGTGAAGAGGCTCAAGTGGAAGCTCGATTTGATCTGTTTGGAGATAGTACTAATCTTGATGCAAGATAGGTGCATGATTTGCAAGGAACATACCATATGCTTAGAAATTAATTTGGACGCACCCAATGGAACTCCTAGATGACGTGTGTCATATAGAATCTTGTTTCGGTCCGTTCGTAGACCTTGTAAGTTTTAGTGCAAGATAGGTGCATAGTTTGTTGCCAAATGCAGCATAGTCTAAGAAACCATTTTGGACGCACTATTTGGTACTCCCTGGTGAAGAGGCTCAAATGGAAGCTTGGTTTGGTCAGTTTGCAGATAGTGCTAATCCTTATGCAAGGTAGTAGCATGGTTTGCATGGAACGTACCATATGCTCAGAAATCAATTTGGATGCACCAGATGGAACTCCTAGATGACATGTGTCATATGGAATCTCACTTTTGTCTGTTTAGAGATAGTGTTAGTTTCGCTACAAGATAGGTGCACGGTTTGCATCTAATGCACCATAGGATAATAAACCATTTTGGTCGCACTCGATGGTACTCCTAGGTCAAGGGGCTCAAGCGAAAGCTCAGTTTGGTCTGTTTGGAGATAGTGCTAATCTTTATGCAAGATAGATCCACGGTTTGCATGGAACATACGATATGGTCAAAAATCAATTAGGACGCACCTGATATCACTCCTTGATGACGTATGTCATATGGAATCTTGCTTCGGTTCGTTTAGAGACAGTGTTAGTTTTGGTAGAAGATATGTGCATGGTTTATGCCTAATGCACCATAGGCTAAGAAACCATTTTAGACGCATCCGATGGTACTCGTAGTTGAAAAGGCTGGAGGCTCAATCTGGTCTGTTCAGATATAGTGCTAATCTTGATGCAAGATAGTTGCACAGTTTGCATGGATCGTACCATATGTTAAGAAATCAATTTGGACGCAGCGAATGGAACTCCTAGATGACGTGTGTCATATGGAATCTTGATTCGGTCTGTTTGGAGATAATGTTAGTTTCGGTGCAAGATAGGTGCATAGTTTGTGTCTAATGCACTATAGTCTAAGAAACCATTTCAGACGCACATGTTTGTACTCCTAGATGAAGAGGCTCAAGTGGAAGCTCAGTTCGGTCTGTTTGGAGATAGTGCTAATCTTGATGCAAGATAGGTAGACTGTTTGCATGGAACATATCATATGCTTGGAAATCAATTTGGATGCACCAGATGGAACTCCTAGATGACTTGTGTCATATGGAATCTCACATCGGTCCGTTTGGAGACAGTGTTAGTTTCGGTGCAAGATAGGTGCACGGTTTGCACCTAATGCACGATAGGATAAAAAACCATTTTGGACGCACCTGAAGTACTCCTAGGTCAAAGGGCTCAAGTGAAAGCTCAGTTTGATCTATTTGGAGATAGTGCTAATCTTGATGCAAGATAAATGCATGGTTTCATGGAACATACGATATGGTCAGAAATCAATTAGGACGCACCTGATATAACTCCTTGATGATGTGTGTCATATGGAATCTTGATTTAGTTCGTTTAGAGACAGTGTTAGTTTTGATAGAAGATATGTGCATGGTTTATGCCTAATGCACCATAAGGTAAGAAACCATTTTTAGACGCACCCGATGGTACTCGTAGTTGAAGAGGCTCAAGTGGAGCCGGTTGGTCTGTTCGGATATAGTGCTAATCTTGATGCAAGATAGTTGCACAGTTTGCCTGGAACATACCATATGTTAAGAAATCAATTTGGACGCACCCAATGGAACTCTTAGATGACATGTGTCATATGGATCTCGCTTCGGTCTGTTTGGAGACAATGTTAGTTTCGATGCAAGATAGGTGCATAGTTTGTGCCTAATGCACCATAGTCTAAGAAACCAATTTTGACACACCTGTTTGTACTCCTAGATGAAGAGGCTCAAGTGGAAGTTCGGTTCGGTCTGTTTGGAGATAGTGCTAATCTTGATGCAAAATAGGTGCACGGTTTGCATGGAACATACCATATGCTTGGAAATCAATTTGGATGCTCCCGATGGAACTCCTTCATGACGTGTGTCATATGGAATCTCGCTTTGGTCTGATTAGAAACAGTGTTAGTTTCGGTGCAAGATATGTGCATGGTTTGCGCCTAATGCACCATAGTCTAAGAAACCATTTTGGAAGCACCTGTTGGTACTTCGGTGAAGAGGCTCAAGTGGAAGCTCGATTTGATCTATTTGGAGATAGTACTAATCTTGATGCAAGATAGGTGCATGATTTGCAAGGAACATACCATATGCTTAGAAATCAATTTGGACGCACCCAATGGAACTCCTAGATGACGTGTGTCATATAGAATCTTGTTTCGGTCCGTTCGTAGACCTTGTAAGTTTTAGTGCAAGATAGGTGCATAGTTTGTTGCCAAATGCAGCATAGTCTAAGAAACCATTTTGGACGCACTATTTGGTACTCCCTGGTGAAGAGGCTCAAATGGAAGCTTGGTTTGGTCAGTTTGCAGATAGTGCTAATCCTTATGCAAGGTAGTAGCATGGTTTGCATGGAACGTACCATATGCTCAGAAATCAATTTGGATGCACCAGATGGAACTCCTAGATGACATGTGTCATATGGAATCTCACTTTTGTCTGTTTAGAGATAGTGTTAGTTTCAGTACAAGATAGGTGCACAGTTTGCATCTAATGCACCATAGGATAATAAACCATTTTGGTCACACTCGATGGTACTCCTAGGTCAAGGGGCTCAAGCGAAAGCTCAGTTTGGTCTGTTTGGAGATAGTACTAATCTTTATGCAAGATAGATCCACGGTTTGCATGGAACATACGATATGGTCAAAAATCAATTAGGACGCACCTGATATCACTCCTTGATGACGTGTGTCATATGGAATCTTGCTTCGGTTCGTTTAGAGACAGTGTTAGTTTCGGTAGAAGATATGTGCATGGTTTACGCCTAATGCACCATAGGCTAAGAAACCATTTTAGACGCATCCGATGGTACTCGTAGTTGAAAAGGCTGGAGGCTCAATCTGGTCTGTTCAGATATAGTGCTAATCTTGATGCAAGATAGTTGCACATTTTGCATGGATCGTACCATATGTTAAGAAATCAATTTGGACGCAGCCAATGGAACTCCTAGATGACGTGTGTCAAATGGAATCTTGATTCGGTCTGTTTGGAGATAATGTTAGTTTCGGTGCAAGATAGGTGCATAGTTTGTGTCTAATGCACTATAGTCTAAGAAACCATTTTTGACGCACATGTTTGTACTCCTAGATGAAGAGGCTCAAGTGGAAGCTCGGTTCGGTCTGTTTGGAGATAGTGCTAATCTTGATGCAAGATAGGTAGACGGTTTGCATGGAACATATCATATGCTTGGAAATCAATTTGGATGCACCAGATGGAACTCCTAGATGACTTGTGTCATATGGAATCTCACTTCGGTCCGTTTAGAGACAGTGTTAGTTTCGGTGCAAGATAGGTGCACAGTTTGCACCTAATGCACGATAGGATAAAAAACCATTTTGGACGCACCTGAAGTACTCCTAGGTCAAAGGGCTCAAGTGAAAGCTCAGTTTGATCTATTTGGAGATAGTGCTAATCTTGATGCAAGATAAATGCATGGTTTGCATGGAACATACGATATGGTCAGAAATCAATTAGGACGCACCTGATATAACTCCTTGATGATGTGTGTCATATGGAATCTTGCTTTGGTTCGTTTAGAGACAGTGTTAGTTTTGATAGAAGATATGTGCACGGTTTATGCCTAATGCACCATAAGCTAAGAAACCATTTTAGACGCACCCGATGGTACTCGTAGTTGAAGAGGCTCAAGTGGAGGCGGTTGGTCTGTTCGGATATAGTGCTAATCTTGATGCAAGATAGTTGCACAGTTTGCCTGGAACATACCATATGTTAAGAAATCAATTTGGACGCACCCAATGGAACTCCTAGATGACATGTGTCATATGGAATCTCGCTTCGGTCTGTTTGGAGACAATGTTAGTTTCGATGCAAGATAGGTGCATAGTTTGTGCCTAATGCACCATAGTCTAAGAAACCATTTTTGATGCACCTGTTTGTACTCCTAGATGAAGAGGCTCAAGTGGAAGCTCATTTAGGTCTGTTTGGAGATAGTGCTAATCTTGATGCAAGATAGGTGCACGGTTTGCATGGAACATACCATATGCTTGGAAATCAATTTGGATGCTCCCGATGTAACTCCTTCATGACGTGTGTCATATGGAATCTCGCTTTGGTCTGATTAGAAACAGTGTTAGTTTCGGTGCAAGATATGTGCATGGTTTGCGCCTAATGCACCATAGTCTAAGCAACCATTTTGGAAGCACCTGTTGGTACTTCGGTGAAGAGGCTCAAGTGGAAGCTCGATTTGATCTGTTTGGAGATAGTACTAATCTTGATGCAAGATAGGTGCATGATTTGCAAGGAACATACCATATGCTTAGAAATTAATTTGGACGCACCCAATGGAACTCCTAGATGACGTGTGTCATATAGAATCTTGTTTCGGTCCGTTCGTAGACCTTGTAAGTTTTAGTGCAAGATAGGTGCATAGTTTGTTGCCAAATGCAGCATAGTCTAAGAAACCATTTTGGACGCACTATTTGGTACTCCCTGGTGAAGAGGCTCAAATGGAAGCTTGGTTTGGTCAATTTGCAGATAGTGCTAATCGTTATGCAAGGTAGTAGCATGGTTTGCATGGAACGTACCATATGCTCAGAAATCAATTTGGATGCACCAGATGGAACTCCTAGATGACATGTGTCATATGGAATCTCACTTTCGTCTGTTTAGAGATAGTGTTAGTTTCGGTACAAGATAGGTGCACGGTTTGCATCTAATGCACCATAGGATAATAAACCATTTTGGTCACACTCGATGGTACTCCTAGGTCAAGGGGCTCAAGCGAAAGCTCAGTTTGGTCTGTTTGGAGATAGTGCTAATCTTTATGCAAGATAGATCCACGGTTTGCATGGAACATACGATATGGTCAAAAATCAATTAGGACGCACCTGATATCACTCCTTGATGACGTGTGTCATATGGAATCTTGCTTCGGTTCGTTTAGAGACAGTGTTAGTTTTGGTAGAAGATATGTGCATGGTTTATGCCTAATGCACCATAGGCTAAGAAACCATTTTAGACGCATCCGATGGTACTCGTAGTTGAAAAGGCTGGAGGCTCAATCTGGTCTGTTCAGATATAGTGCTAATCTTGATGCAAGATAGTTGCACAGTTTGCATGGATCGTACCATATGTTAAGAAATCAATTTGGACGCAGCCAATGGAACTCCTAGAAGACGTGTGTCATATGGAATCTTGATTCGGTCTGTTTGGAGATAATGTTAGTTTCGGTGCAAGATAGGTGCATAGTTTGTGTCTAATGCACTATAGTCTAAGAAACCATTTTTGACGCACATGTTTGTACTCCTAGATGAAGAGGCTCAAGTGGAAGCTCAGTTCGGTCTGTTTGGAGATAGTGCTAATCTTGATGCAAGATAGGTAGACTGTTTGCATGGAACATATCATATGCTTGGAAATCAATTTGGATGCACCAGATGGAACTCCTAGATGACTTGTGTCATATGGAATCTCACATCGGTCCGTTTAGAGACAGTGTTAGTTTCGGTGCAAGATAGGTGCACGGTTTGCACCTAATGCACGATAGGATAAAAAACCATTTTGGACGCACCTGAAGTACTCCTAGGTCAAAGGGCTCAAGTGAAAGCTCAGTTTGATCTATTTGGAGATAGTGCTAATCTTGATGCAAGATAAATGCATGGTTTGCATGGAACATACGATATGGTCAGAAATCAATTAGGACGCACCTGATATAACTCCTTGATGATGTGTGTCATATGGAATCTTGCTTTGGTTCGTTTAGAGACAGTGTTAGTTTTGATAGAAGATATGTGCACGGTTTATGCCTAATGCACCATAAGCTAAGAAACCATTTTAGACGCACCCGATGGTACTCGTGGTTGACGAGGCTCAAGTGGAGGCGGCTGGTCTGTTCGGATATAGTGCTAATCTTGATGCAAGATAGTTGCACAGTTTGCCTGGAACATACCATATGTTAAGAAATCAATTTGGACGCACCCAATGGAACTCCTAGATGACATGTGTCATATGGAATCTCGCTTCGGTCTGTTTGGAGACAATGTTAGTTTCGATGCAAGATAGGTGCATAGTTTGTGCCTAATGCACCATAGTCTAAGAAACCATTTTTGATGCACCTGTTTGTACTCCTAGATGAAGAGGCTCAAGTGGAAGCTCGGTACGGTCTGTTTGGAGATAGTGCTAATCTTGATGCAAGATAGATGCACGGTCTGCATGGAACGTAGCATATGTTTAGAAATTAATTTGGACACACCTGATAGAACTCCTTGATGACGTGTGTCATATGGAATCTCGCTTTGGTGTGCTTAGAGACAATATTTGTTTCGGTGCAAGATATGTGCATGGTTTACGCCTAATGCACCAAAGTCTAAGAAACCATTTTGGAAGCACCTATTGGTACTGCTAGGTGAAGAGGCTCAAGTGGAGGCTCGGCTCCGTCTGTTTAGAGATAGTGCTAATCTTGATGCAAGATAGGTGCACGAAGAAATCAATTTGGACGCACCAGATGGAACTCCTAGATGACATGTGTCATATGGAATCACACTTCGGTCCGTTTAGAGACAGTGTTAGTTTCGGTGCAAGATAGGTGCACGGTTTGCACCTAATGCACCATAGGATAAGAAACCATTTTGGACGCACCCGAAGGTACTCCTAGGTCAAGGGGCTCAAGTGAAAGCTCGGTTTGGTCTGTTTGGAGAAAGTGCAAATCTTGATGCAAGATAGATGCACGGTTTGCATGGAACATATGATATTCTCAGAAATCAATTAGGACGCACCTGATATAACTCCTTGATGATGTGTGTCATATGGAATCTTGCTTCGGTTCGTTTAGAGACAGTGTTAGTTTTGGTAGAAGATATATGTGCACGGTTTACGCCTAATGCTCCATAGCCTAAGAAACCATTTTAGATGCACCCGATGGTACTCGTAGTTGAAGAGGCTCAAGTGGAGCCTCGATTTAGTCTGTTCAGATATAGTGCTAATCTTAATGCAAGATAGTTGCACAGTTTGCATGGAACATACCATATGTTAAGAAATCAATTTGGACGCACCCAATGGAACTCCTAGATGATGTGTGTCATATGGAATCTCGCTTCGGTCGGTTTGGAGACAATGTTAGTTTTGGTGCAAGATAGGTGCATAGTTTGTGCCTAATGCACCATAGTCTAAGAAACCATTTTTGATGCACCTATTTGTACTCCTAGATGAAGAGGCTCAAGTGGAAGCTCAGTTCGGTCTATTGGAGATAGTGCTAATCTTGATGCAAGATAGGTGCACGGTTTGCATAGAACATACCATATGCTTGGAAATCAATTTGGATGCACCCGATGGAACTCCTCGATGACTTGTATGCAAGATAGGTGCATGATTTGCAAGGAACATACCATATGCTTAGAAATCAATTTAGACGCACCCAATGGAACTCCTAGATGACATGTGTCATATGGAATCTTGCTTCGTTCCATTTGTAGACATTATAAGTTTTAGGGCAAGATAGGTGCACAGTTTGCGCATAATGCACCATAGTCTAAGAAACCAGTTTGCACACACTATTTGGTACTCCTCGGTGAAGATGCTAAAGTGGAAGCTTGGTTCGGTCAGTTTGGAGATGGTGCTAATACTTATGCAACGTAGGTGCATGGTTTGTATGGAACATACCATATGCTTAGAAATCAATTTGGATGCACCTAATGGAACTCCTTGATGACGTGTGTCATATGGAATCTCGCTTCGGTCCATTTGGAGACATTGTTAGTTTTGGTGCAAGATAGGTGCACAGTTTGCACCTAATGCACCATAGTCTAAGAAACCATTTTGGACGCACTTGTTGGTACTCCTAGATGAAGGGGCTCAAGTGGATGCTCGGTTCGGTCTGTTTGGAGATAGTGCTATCTTGATGCAAGATAGGTGCACGGTTTGCATGGAACGTACCAAATGATTGGAAATCAATCTGGACGCACATGATGGAACTCCTAGATGACGTGTGTCATACGAAATCTTGTTTCGGTCTATTTGGAGGCAGTGTTAGTTTCGGTGCAAGATAGGTGCAAGGTTTGCAAATAATGCAGCATTGGCTAAGAAATCATTTTGGACGCAGCCGATGGTAGTCATAGGTAAAAGGCTCAAGTGAAAGCTCGGTTTGGTCTATTTGGAGAGCTAATCTTGATGCAAGATAGATGCATGGTCTGCATGGAACGTACCATATGTTTAGAAATTAATTTGGACACACTCGATTGAACTCCTTGATGACGTGTGTCATATGGAATCTCGCTTTGGTGTGCTTAGAGATAGTATTAGTTTTGGTGCAAGATATGTGCACGGTTTGCGCCTAATGCACCAAAGTCTAAGAAACCATTTTGGAAGCACCTGTTGGTACTCCTAGGTGAAGAGGCTCAAGTGGAGGCTCGGTTCGGTCTGTGTAGAGATAGTGCTAATCTTCATGCAAGATAGGTGCACGATTTGCATGGAACATACCATATGTTTAGAAATAAATTTGGACGCACCAGATGGAACTCCTAGATGACATGTGTCATATGGAATCTCACTTCGGTCCGTTTAGAGACAGTGTTAGTTTCGGTGCAAGATAGGTGCACGGTTTGCACCTAATGCACCATAGGATAAGAAACCATTTTGGACGCCCCCGATGGTACTCCTAGGTCAACGGGCCCAAGTGAAAGCTCGGTTTGGTCTGTTTGGAGATAGTGCTAATCTGGATGCAAGATAGATGCACGGTTTGCATGGAACATACGGTATGCTCAGAAATCAATTAGGACGCACCTGATATAACTCCTTGATGATGTGTGTCATATGGAATCTTACTTCGGTTTGTTTAGAGACAATGTTAGTTTTGGTAGAAGATATGTGCAGTTTACGCCTAATGCACCATAGGCTAAGAAACCATTTTAGATGCACCCAATAGTACTCGTAGTTGAAGAGGCTCATGTAGAGGCTCGATTTGGTATGTTTAGATATAGTGCTAATCTTGATGCAAGATAGTTGCACAGTTTGCATGGAACGTACCATATGTTAAGAAATCAATTTGGACGCACCCAATGGAACTCCTAGATGATGTGTGTCATATGGAATCTCGGTTCGATGAGTTTGGAGACAATGTTAGTTTCGGTGCAAGATAGATACAAAGTTTCTGCCTAATGCACCATTGTCTATGAAACCATTTTGATGCACCTATTTGTACTCCTAGATGAAGAGGCTCAAGTGGAAGCTCAGTTCGGTCTATTGGAGATAATGCTAATCTTGATGCAAGATAGGTGCACGGTTTGCATGGAACATACCATATGCTTGGAAATCGATCTGGATGCACCCGATGGAACTCCTTGATGACATATGTCATATGTAATCTCGCTTTGGTCTGTTTAGAAACAGTGTTAGTTTCGGTGCAAGATAGGTGCACAGTTTGCACCTAATGCACCATAGTCTAAGAAACCATTTTGGACGCACTTGTTGGTACTCCTAGGTGAAGGGCTCAAGTGGATGCTCGGTTCGGTATGTTTGGAGATAGTGCTAATCTTGGTGCAAGATAGGTGCACGGTTTGCATGGAACATACCAAATGCTTGGAAATCAATCTGGACACACATGATGGAACTCCTAGATGACGTGTGTCATACGAAATCTTGTTTGAGTCTATTTGGAGACTGTGTTAGTTTCGGTGCAAGATAGGTGCAAGGTTTGCACATAATGCAGCATAGGCTAAGAAACAGTTTTGGACGTACCCGATGGTTCTCAAAAAAAAAGTAAAAGGCTCAAGTGAAAGCTCAGTTTGGTCTATTTGGAGATAGTGCTAATCTTCTTGCAAGATAGATGCACGATTTGCATGGAACGTACCATATGTTTAGAAATTAATTTGGACACACCCGATAAAACTCCTTGATGACGTGTGTCATATGGAATCTCGCTTTGGTGTGCTTAAAGACAGTATTAGTTTCGGTGCAAGATATGTGCACGGTTTGCGCCTAATGCACCAAAGTCTAAGAAACCATTTTGGAAGCACCTGTTGGTACCCTTAGGTGTAGAGGCTGAAGTGGAGGCTCGGTTCGGTCAGTTTAGAGATAGTGCTAATCTTGATGCAAGATAGGTGCACGATTTGCATGGAACATACCATATGTTTAGAAATAAATTTGGACGCACCAGATGGAACTCCTTCATGATGTGTGTCATATGGAATCTCGCTTCGGTCCATTTGGAGACATTGTTAGTTTCGGTGCAAGATAGGTGCACAGTTTGCACCTAATGCACCATAGTCTAAGTAACCATAGTCTGTTTGGAGACAGTGTTAGTTTCGGTGTAGGATAGGTGCAACGTTTGCACATAGTGCAGTATAGGCTAAGAAACCATTTTGGACGCACCCGATGGTACTCCTAGGTAAAAGGCTCAAGTGAAAACTCAGTTTGGTCTATTTAGAGATAGTACTAATCTTGATGCAAGATAGGTGCATGATTTGCAAGGAACATACTATATGCTTAGAAATCAATTTGGACGCACCCAATAGAACTCCAAGATGTCGCGTGTCATATGGAATCTTGCTTTGGTCTGTTTGTAGACATTGTAAGTTTTAGTGCAAGATAGGTGCACAATTTGCGCATAATGCACCATAGTCTAAGAAACCATTTTGGACACACTTGTTGGTATTCCTAGGTGAAGGGTCTCAAGTGGATGCTCGGTTCGGTCTGTTTGGAGATAGTGCTAATCTGGATGCAAGATAGGTGCAAGGTTTGCATGGAACATACCAAATGCTTGGAAATCAATCTGGACGCAGATGATGGAACTCCTAGATGACGTGTGTCATACGAAATCTTGCGTTAGTCTGTTTGGAGACAGTGTTAGTTTCGGTGCAAGATAGGTGCAAGGTTTGCACATAATGCAGCATAGGCTAAGAAACTATTTTGGACGCACTCGTTGGTACTCCTAGGTAAAAGGCTGAAGTGAAAGCTCGGTTTAGATTATTTGGAGCTAGTGCTAATCTTGATGCAAGATAGATGCACAGTCTGCATGGAATGTCCATATGCTTAGAAACTAATTTGGACACACCCAATAGAACTCCTTGATGATGTGTGTCATATGGAATCTCGCTTTGGTGTGCTTAGAGACAGTATTAGTTTCGGTGCAATATATGTGCACGGTTTGCGCCTAATGCACCAAAGTCTAAGAAACCATTTTGGAAGCACCTGTTGGTACTCCTAGGTGAAGAGGCTCAAGTGGAGGCTCGGTTCGGTCTGTTTAGAGATAGTTCCAATCTTGATGCAAGATAGTTGCACAGTTTGCATGGAACGTACCATATGTTAAGAAATCAATTTGGACGCAGCCAATGGAACTCCTAGATGACTTGTGTCATATGGAATCTCGCTTCGGTCTGTTTGGAGACAATGTTAGTTTTGGTGCAAGATAGGTGCACGGTTTTCATGGAACATACCATATGCTCAGAAATCAATTTGGACACACTATATGGAACTCGTAGATGACATGTGTCATATGGAATCTCACTTCGGTCTATTTAGAGACAGTGTTAGTTTCGGTGCAAGATAGGTGCACGATTTGCATGGAACATACCATATGCTCAGAAATCAATTTGGACACACTAGATGGAACTCATAGATGTGGAATCTTACTTCGGTCTGTTTAGAGATAGTGTTAGTTTCGGTGCAAGATAGGTGCACGGTTTGCACCTAATGAACCATAGGATAAGAAACCATTTTGGACGCAGCCGATAGTACTCCTCGGTCAAGGGGCTCAACTGAAAGCTCGGTTTGGTCTGTTTAGAGATAGTGCTAATCTTGATGCCAGATAGATGCACGGTTTGCATGGAACATACGATATGCTCAAAAATCAATTAGGACGCACCTAATATAACTCCTTGATGATGTGTGTCATATGGAATCTTGCTTCGGTTCATTTAGAGACAGTGTTAGTTTTGGTAGAAGATATGTGCACGGTTTACGCCATATGCACCATAGGCTAAGAAACCATTTTAGACACACTCGATGGTACTCGTAGTTGAAGTGGCTCAAGTGGAGGCTTGATTTGGTCTGTTCGGATATAGTGCTAATCTTGATGCAAGATAGTTGCACAATTTGAAAATGGAATCTTGCTTCGGTTTGTTTAGAGATAGTTGTCGAGGGTATCAATAAGGGGTACCCTCACCGACGCACGTAACAAGACTATCCGTACGCAGGACGAGGCCCTCGACTCGACGCTCTAGCCGTACATATACGCAGCCATCGACTTCCGCAGCCTCGAAGACGGGAATAGCGTCGAGCGAATCGATCAGGGGTCGAGCGCTAGCTGCCGTCGAATACGGAAACGGGCTCGAGCAAGTCGGGAAGCGTCGAGCGCAAGGACATTGTCCGCCGCCTGACGCGCGCACGAGAGCCAGGGCATTTAATGCACCTGCCGTTTTCCCACCTAGCACACTAGTCACGGGAAGCGTGATAGGAAACAGGCACTCGTCCCATCGTTCTTTTTGCAACCTTCTCCACCAAACGACCCAGGGCGTGTCAGGATGCAGGAAACAAGGATGAAACGTCTAATCGGGACCCCCTCGAGACATCCAAGGTCAGCGCTCCGGATATCAGCACGCTACACGGCGTCCGACCCTCGACCGAACAGGGATCCTTCCTAAGGACGAGTTGGGCGTCGACTGACAACACCACAACCACCCCGCCGGATCTGCCGCCATACCGTACAAGCGTGCGACCTTTGGACCAGCGCAAGACGGCTCGCAGGGCAGAATGCAGGGGCACGCATAATCATCATCAGGCTATCAAGACGGGATGGCTCGAGGCCATGCCGTACGGAAGCCTCGAGTAGGTCAGCGCTCCGTGCTGCTATCGACCCCTACTCTGACACCTATACATGTACCCTGGCTCTCTCCTTGGAACTATAAAAGGAGGGACTCAGGAATAGGACGAAGGGCGACACCATATGCAGTAGAGCTCATACACTCCATACGACGCTTGTATTCAGCCCTGTACAAGCACTTAGGTGCAAGATAATACAGACTTACCTCCCCCGCTGGACGTAGGGCCTTCTCTTGCCCGAACCAGGATAAATCTTTATGTCTTCTTGCATCACCATCTGGGAAAGGGAGCACGCATACAAATTCACTCATCGGTGTGACCCCCCGTGGGGAAAACACCGACAGTTGGCGCGCTAGGTAGGGGTCCTGCGTGTTTTTCATCGGTTTCCCACTCCTTTCTAGATGGCAGCTCTTTCCTCGCCGATTTCGCGCTCCACGGTGATTTAGTTTGGGAGTCTCGAGTTCATGTCTACGGGCTCCGGCTACGACATGATCTTGCTCTCAGTCAAGGGACCGGGAGGAGCCCGCGTTGCACCAGCTCGGTTGAGGGCCCCGAGACGCCCTCGCCACCACGCCTCCCCGCCCAAGAAGAGGCGCGGACAGCACCACCGCCGCCCTTCTACCTCATCACGACCGGCAACTTGTACGAGGCAGAAGGTGAGCCGCGAGCCGGCAACACCATGTGCCGGAACCGCGGGCACGACGACTCAACACCACGCGACGACGGGAGGGGACACGTCTCGCGCGCCCTCCCACGCCGCTGCTAAGCTACTTCCACGCGAGTTGTCTACTCCAAGAAGGGCACTGCCATTCGGATTAGACAACGCCGCGGCATCGCTCGCCAGAGCAATATGCCCAAATGCACAGACGTACGTGGAGAGACCAATGGTCCTCCCACATGACTCTGGAGCACTACGGCCGACGTCCGAGCTGCCGGATTTCTCCCATGTGCGAGGCCTCTGCCGCCTAGGCCCCGGGCGATACACGATCACCTCACTCAGGCAGCGGCTGCTAGAGGAGGGACGAGGATGTTTCTACGCCGCCGAGCCAGACTCCGACTCCGAGACTGATAGCTACGACCCTACGAGGGAATGCTATCACGTCGATGGGGCAGTAGAAACTACCGACGAGACACAGGATGCTGCAGCGGGCGGTCGAGCCCCTGCAGCACGGGAAGACCCCAGGACGCCTGGGAACGACGGACAGGTCGACCCCCCTCCACAGGAAGACAAGGCTGCGCAGCTTGCACAGCTACGAGAGCTCAAGATGAAGCTCGACGAAGACCGTGAGCGCCTCGTCCTGCTTGAGCAAATCCTTGAGCAAGACCTGCCCTACCCGCCAGGCGGAAGTGTCCGCAGACGCGCTCGAGAGGTACATCGACAAATCGTCGGAGACGCAGAGCCAGAGCAGCCCGTCAGCCGTTTCCCTCGAGCGGGCCAAAATGTAGTGGCGGCGAGGATGCTACTGCGCAACATGCCAGAACCATCGAACTCCCAGGCTCGGCACATTCGAGACGAGGTACAGACTCTGCTCCAGGTGGCGGCAGTTCAACAAGCCGAAAGCTCAGCTTGTCGACGACGAGGAGCTGCCACTGAAAAGCATGACGAGCTGCCTCAAAATGAAAAGGAGGTGTCAGTCCATCAACAGCCTCCTCCTCGAGGCAGAAAGACTGCTCCCGTTCTCCCTGTCGACACGATGCGCAGCATGACATCGAAGAGAATCGACGCCGCCGGCACGGAGACGCGAAAGAGCGCGGTTACAGCGCACATCGCGGTGGGAGGTACGACAGCGACGAGGACCGGGTGGGCCCCGAGCCACCGGGCCCACGGGTGTTCAGCGGGGCGATCCGTAGCACACCCCTGCCCAGTCCATTCCGACCCCCGACCAGCATCGCAAAATACAGTGGTGAGACCAAACCAGAATTATGGCTGGCTGATTTTAGGCTGGCCTGTCAGCTAGGTGGCGCTCGAGGAGATGATCGAGCCATCATCAGACAGCTACCGCTCTTCCTCTTCGACACCGCCCGTCGATGGCTCGAGGAACTTCCAGCAAATCAGATTCACGACTGGGTCGATTTGGTTAAAGTTTTCGAGGGTAATTTCAAAGGGACCTACATACGGCCCGGGAACTCGTGGGACCTCAACAAATGCAAGCAGAAGTCAGGAGAAACTCTTTGAGAGTATGCTCGACGCTTCTCGAAGCAGCGCACTGAGCTACCACACATCCCTGACCATGATGTCATCCTGGCTTTTGTCTCTGGTACCACCAGTCGAGACTTAGTGCGGGAACTGGGCCGAAATCGCCCTCAGACCGTCGATGAGCTGATGGACGCAGTGGCGAACTACGCAGCAGGGGAGGAGGCAGTCGGCGCTTTCTTCAGCTGTGAAGGAGGGAAAAGCAAGCGGCCCGTCGATGAAGATGGAACCCCCTGTTGAGGGCTCAAGAAAAACAAGAAGAAGCAGAAAGGACGGCAGTTGCAACGGGAAGATTTCGACGACAACCTTGTCGCCGCCATGGAGCGGAAGAAGCCTCGAGGCCCTCCCGATGGAGGTATCTTCGATAAGATGCTAGAGGAACCATGCCCTTACCATAAGGGAGGTGCCAACCACAAGCTCAAGGACTGTCGTATGCTGAAAAGGCATTTCGACGGTCTAGGTTTCAAAAGGGATGAGCGTGACGACTCGAAGAAGGAGAAGGGCGGCGACAAAGAGGGCAACAAGGACGACGATGGCTTCCCCGCCATCCACGACTGCTACATGATCTATGGTGGGCCTTCGACATAGTTGACCACGAGGCAGCGCAAAAGGGAACGCCGTGAGGTCTTCGCGGCAAGAATGGCGGTGCCCCAGTACCTCAGCTGGTCGAGCACCCCCATCACCTTCGATCGAGAGGACCACCCCAACGAGGTAGTCGCCCTAGGCGTCTACCCGCTCGTCATCGACCCTATCATCGTCAACACCCGGCTCTCCAAGGTGCTAATGGACGGAGGCAGCAGCCTCAACATCATCTACCTCGAGACCCTCGACCTCCTTGGCATCGAGAGGGGACGGCTCCAGCCAAACGCCAGCGGTTTCCATGGCGTCGTGCCAGGAAAAAAGGCGTTGCCCGTAGGTCGAATCGACCTACCGGTCTGCTTTGGCACGGCGGCCAACTTCAGGAAGGAGACCCTCACCTTTGAGGTGGTCAGGTTCCGTGGCACGTACCACGCCATCATCGGGCGCCCGGGCTACGCCAAGTTCATGGCCATACCCAACTACACCTACTTGAAGCTGAAGATGCCCGGTCCCAAAGGCGTCATCACTGTTAGCTCCTCCTTTGAGAATGCTTACGAGTGCGACGTCGAGTGCGTCGAGTATGGGGAGGCGGTCGAGAGCTCCATCGAGCTCGTCGCAAAACTCGAAGCCCTGGCCGCTGAGGCTCAAGAGCCCAAGCGCCACGCGGGCAACTTCGAGCCAGCAGAGGGAACCAAGAAGATCCCGCTCGACCCTAACAACTCCGACGGCACGGTGCTGACGATCAGCGCCGACCTCGACCACAAATAGGAAGTTGTGCTCGTCGACTTTCTCCGTGCGAACACCGACATGTTTGCATGGAGTCCCTCGAACATGCCAGGCATACCGAGGGAAGTCGCCGAGCACTCCTTGCAAATTCGAGCCGGTTCCAAGCCAGTGAAGCAGCGGTTGCGCCGATTCGACGAGGAGAAGCGCAAGACCATTGGAGAGGAAATCCACAAGCTTTTGACGGCCGGATTCATCAAGGAGGTTCATCATCCTGACTGGTTAGCAAACCCTGTATTAGTTAAGAAAAAGAATGGGAAAATGAGGATGTGTGTCGATTATACAAGTCTAAATAAAGCATGTCCGAAAGTTCCTTTTCCATTACCACGTATTGATCAGATTGTCGATTCTACTGCGGGATGTGAAACCCTTTCTTTCCTTGATGCGTATTCTGGTTACCATCAAATAAAAATGAAAGAGTCTGACTAGCTCGCGACCTCTTTCATCACACCTTTTGGGATGTATTGCTATGTAACCATGCCATTTGGGCTTCGAAACGCAGGAGCCACGTACCAACGCTGCATGCTCCACGTATTTGGCAAACACATAGGATCGACGGTCGAGGCCTATGTCGATGACATTGTCGTCAAATCGAAAAGGCGAGGGGACCTGATCCAGGACCTTGCGATCGCTTTTAGCTGCCTACGCACCAACCAGATCAAGCTTAATCCCGAGAAATGCGTCTTCGGCGTGCCTCGAGGCTTGCTCTTGGGTTTCATTGTTTCTCAGCGCGGCATCGAGGCCAACCCCGAGAAAGTCTCGGCCATCACAAGAATGGGGCCAATCCGAGATATCAAGGGTGTGCAAAAAGTCACGGGATGCCTGGCGGCTCTAAGCCGTTTCCTCTCGAGACTAGGAGAAAGGGTGTTACCATTGTATTGACTTTTGAAGAAGGTCGAGCGTTTTTTTTGGACCCCCGAGGCTGAGGAAGCTCTCGAAAAGCTGAAGAAAACGCTAACCTCAGCACCAGTCCTGGTCCCACCTCAACCTGCGGAACCACTGCTCCTTTACGTTGCGTCGACAACCCAGGTCGTCAGTGCAGCGGTGGTGGTCGAGAGGCAGGAGGAGGGGCATGCGCTGCCAGTCCAGAGGCCAGTCTATTTCGTCAGCGAAGTGCTTTTGGAGACCAAGGCACGTTACCCCCAAATCCAGAAGCTGATCTACGCCGTAGTCCTCGCCCGCCGCAAGCTACAGCACTACTTTCTAGGACACCCCATCACGGTGGTCTCGTCTTTCCCCTTGGGCGAGATAATCCAGAGCAAGGAGGCCACGGGAAGAATAGCTAAATGGTCGGTCGAGCTCATGAGTGAGACTCTCACTTACGCACCTCGCAAGGCCATCAAATCGCAAGCCCTGGTGGACTTCGTCGCGGAATGGACAGACTCCCAGCTTCCCCCGACTCAGGTCCAGTCTGAGCTGTGGACGATGTATTTTGACGGGTCGCTCATGAAGACGGGGGCCGGGGCCAGCCTGCTGTTTGTCTCGCCCTTGGGCGTCTATGTGAGGTACGTCATCAGGATTCATTTTGCCGCATCCAACAATGTCGCAGAATACGAGGCCCTCGTCAACGGTCTCAAGATCGCCATCGAGCAAGGAGTCCAATGCCTCGACGTCCGAGGTGACTCCCAACTCGTCATCGACCAAGTGATGAAGACTTCAAGCTGCCATGACCCAAAAATGGAGGCGTACTGCAAGGAAGTCCGTCGACTCGAAGACAAGTTCCACGGCCTTGAGCTCGTCCACATCGCCCGACGCTACAACGAGGTAGCTGACGAACTCGCCAAAATCGCGTCAACCCGGGGTATGGTGCCACCCGATGCGCTCTCGAGAGATCTTCACGAGCCATCCATCAATTTGGGCTCGGGGGCTGGCATCGATGCCGCCCCTGCCCAGCAAACCGACACCGTCAACGCACTCTTGATGGCGGCTGAAGTAATGGAGGTAGAATGGTGGCCTAGTCGACCGTTCGACTGGCGCACACCGTTCCTCGACTGCCTAATCCGCTGCGAGCTGCCAGAAGATCGATCAGAGGCCCGCCGCGTCGCTCGACAGGCCAAGTCATACGTGATCTATGGCGAAGGCAATGAGCTATATCGACGAAGCCCGACAGGGGTCTTACAGCGTTGCATCACCGTAGAAGAAGGTCGAAAACTCCTTGAGGACATACAATCGGGGGCTTGCGGCCACCATGCTGCTCCACGAACCCTCGTGGGGAACGCCTTTCGACATGGTTTCTACAGGCCAACGGCCGTGGCAGATGCCATCGAGCTTGTACGCTCATGTCATGGGTGCCAGTTCTACGCCAAACAGACGCATCTGCCCGCCCACGCTCTTCAGATGATCCCCATCACCTGGCCATTTGCGGTGTGGGGGCTCGATCTAGTAGGACCTCTACAAAAGGCAAAAGGGGGTTACACCCACTTGCTGGTGACCATCGACAAATTCTCCAAATGGATCGAGGCTCGACCCATCACCAACATCCGCTCCGAACAAGCCGTCCTCTTCTTCACCGACATCATACACCGATTCGGAATCCCTAACGTGATCATCACCGACAACGGCACCCAGTTCACCGGCAAAAAGTTCTTGGACTTCTGCGATCAGCATCACATCCTTGTGAACTGGTCCGCGGTGGCTCACCCTCGAACTAACGGCCAGGTCGAGCGTGCCAACGGCATGATCTTGCCGGGGCTCAAACCAAGGATCTACAATCGCCTGAAGAAATTCGGCAAGAAGTGGGTCGAGGAGCTTCCCTCGGTCTTATGGAGTTTGAGGACGACGCCAAGCCAGGCCACCATATACACCCCGTTCTTCATGGTCTATGGCTCTGAGGCCGTGCTCCCAACGGACGTCAAGTATGGATCTCCTCGACTCAAGGCATACAACGAACAGTCGAATAAGGAAGCTCAAGAGAATGTTGTCGACCAGCTTGAGGAGGCTCGAGACATGGCCCTCCTCAACTCTGCCAGATACCAGCAGAAGCTTCGACGCTACCACGACAAACACGTACGAAAGAGGGACTTAAACGTGGGCGACCTTGTCCTACGACGACGGCAGAGCAATCAAGGACGCCACAAGCTGACCCCGCCATGGGAAGGCCCGTACGTGGTGGCCGAGGTCTTGAAGCCAGGAACGTACAAGTTAGCGGACGAGAAGGGGGCGGTCTTCACCAACGCATGGAACATCGAACAGCTACATCGATTCTACCCCTAGAAGTTCAAAACTTACGTTCCTACGTACATTTTTGTACCAAGACTCTGTAAACGAATGCATGAATAAATGAAGTCTTTCCCTCGAGCAACTTCTTTTTGTACCAAGGACTTACAAGTCATAATCTCGACGTTAGAAGAGGGCGCCGACTATGACCCATCATAGTCAACACCCCCTTAGGGGCTACCAGGGGGACGACCCCCCACCCAAGCGTCGAAAAAGCCAAGAAATTTTCTCTTCTTACTTAGTAAACCTTGCACGATTCGAGTAGCTAAGGCGCCTTGAGCCCCTCAAAGGCCGAGGGACAACGAGCCTGAGAACTCCTATGCCCCCGGGCTACGGAAACTCTACTCACTTTCTTACCTTTGAGGTGATCGAGGTTGTTTTTGACGAAAGATCGAACAAGGAATACATACGTAAGCGCAAAAAGAAACAAAAAGCCTCGAGCGGAAAGACAGATAAACATTTAACAAATATTTAAAGACACCGTATCATTTAAAAAGCATGTTGATGAAGTATCATTCAAGGGGCCCCAGGCACCCTGAGCAGGCTCGCAGGCCTCAGTCCATGGCACGATCCTCACCACCCTCGCCTCCGCCCGAGCTAGTCTCAGGAGGAAGCACCTCAGGCTCAAAAAGCTTAGCCAGCCTTTCCCCAGGAGCCTCCGCGTCATCGATCAAGGCGTGGAGCCTCTCTTCGTTCTCCGTGTCGGTCTTGGAGATGTCGGTGACGAAGCCGTGGGACACCACCTCCATGTCATAGGAGAAGCCCGAGCAGACAACTGCCATCGCCCGCTTCACCCCGATGTGGAGGGCGTCCTGCACTCGGTCTCTTAGCGTCGCGCCTAAGTAGCCCAGCTGGTCGACCAGTGCGTCGCCTCGAGCTCCCTCCCTCGACTCGTCCATAGGCTCGACCTCCCAAGAGGTCGAGAGGTCACTTATCGCCGTCCGCACGCGACGGTTCAAAGCAACCTCCGCCTCAAGCTGGGCCTTAGCATTACGGGCCTCGACTTGGGCGGCTAGAAGTTCGTCCTTAAGCCCTGCAAACACCAATACAAGAAACTTTAGGAAAAACCAGCACACCTCGAAAGAAAAAATCCGACAGAGGAAACGTACCTCGGACGCTCTCCTCCAGGGCCGTGTTCTCGCCGACTAATCTGGTGTTGGCCCTCTCGATCTCTCTGTTGGAACGGACCAGCTCAGTGTTGGCAACGCAGAGATCCTCGATCGCCTTGCCAGCCTGAGCAATGGCCCCACTCTTCTCCAACAGCTCTCCTTTCAGACGTTCGACGTCGTCAGAGAGCCTGCGGGATTGAGCCTCCTCCGCCTCGAGATCTTCGAGGGCCTTCCTTTTGGCTTCCTCCGCGGCGCTCCTGGCGATCTCGCCGTTCACGTGCTCCACCTTCATCTTTTGGAAGGACTCTCGGAGAGAGTCCAGGTCGGTTTTAAGAAGGCCCTTCTCTTTGTCCAGGTCCGCGATAACGCTCTTGTAGGACAGGGCCTCCTCCCGGGCTCTGGACGCGGCCTCCTCGACCGTCAGAGCCCGCTCCCACAGCAGCGTCGTCTCCTCCTCCGCCTTTCTTGAGGCCTCTCGAGCCTCGGCCAAAGCAGCCTCCCTCGCCTTCTTCTCCTCCTCGAGCGCTATGAGGTCTTTATAAGCCTTGAGGAGTTTCTCCTGCGACTCGAGGAGTTGGTCCTTGAGGACGGGGAGCTGCTCCCAGCCGCCTCTTGTGGCGTGAATGAAGCTCGACTTGATGCGGGAGGTCTCTTTCATGTCCTGCGAGCCAGCGGTCGAACAGTTAGAACACAAAACCAAAAGTTTCCATGAAGATCAGAGATCAAAAAACACTTACAAAATAAGCCAGCCCGAGCCCGTTGTTGATGATGTCTGACAGGAGCCCCACCACGTGCTTCATCCAAAGGCGGAGCTCCTCGACATCCTCCCACTTCTCGGCCTCCTTCTTATCGTCGAGGAAGATGTTGGGCTCGGACGGGTCGGTGGAAGCTCGGATACGAATCCGATCGGGGCACCAGTTCTCCATCTCTCGATCAGCCCGCGCCTTGACACCGCGGATAAGGTTCTTGACGGTCTCGAGGGAGCCCCCATGGCGCAAGAACAGGTCGACGAGGCATGGGAACCGCCCGTCATCGTCCACCGTCTTCCAGGTACCGTCCTTGCTTCCCGACGTCCCGATCTCATCCTCCTCAGAGGGAAAGCGGTCCTCCCATGCCCGACGCTCCCGGAGGAACCCTGGGGCGATCCCGTCCATGCCGTAGATCGTCCTCTTGATCTCGGACTCAGGGTCGGTGGTGGTGCGCATCATACAGGCGAGCGCCACCACTCCGTCCGCTCGCCCCGACTCTGCCCAGATCGCGGCGGGCGCCCCCGGGAGGAGCCACGCTGGGGTGGGAGGGCCGTACACCGGCAAATCTTCCGCCTCATCGCTGGGCTCTTGCGGCGCCGGTGGTACGGTTGGGCCAGACCTTGAGGCAAGGGCTCGAGCGGCCTTTCCTCTTGGCCCCCCGCTCCTGCTGCTGCTGCTGCTTTTCCCCCTGCTAACAGCAGCCCCTCGGGCGCCTGCTGCTCCTGCTGCTGTTGCTGTGCCTCGGGCGCTTGCTGCTCCTGCTGCTGCTGCTGTTCCTCCTGCTGATGTTGCCGTTGCTGCTACCGCTCCTGTGGCAGCCGCGTTGCCTCGCGCTCCCGCTCCTCCCCCTCCTTCTCTTTCTCCTTCTGCTCCTCGAGGGCTCGAAGGCCAGCGGGCCAGGGAGTCCGTCCCGAGATGAGAGAGGTCGATGCCTCCTCCTCCATAGGTTGGGCGTCCCCAGACGCCTCGTTACCACCAGACGTGTCGCTGATGGTGATAGGGTCCGCCTCGACACCCAATCGGGGAGGCTCGGGGGCTCCTTCCTGCCCCTGAGCTTGCGGCGCCTCGTCACGCGTCGACGGCATCGGAGTAGGCTCGGGGCGAGACGGAGCACTCCCAGCGTCGGCCGGAGGTTGAGAGTCAGAGGAGCCTGCGAAGTAAAGAATAAAGGTTGGTCACTGTAATAACCGACACAAGAACGTCACAAGACCCAGAAACAAACTACAAACCGTGGCGCCGCTCCTGCCTTGAGCCTCTTCGCCATTGAGGGCTGGGCCTGCTCGAGCGTCCGCTTTAGCCTAAAAAGAAGGGAACGAGCATGAAAAGACCAGAATACAAGGAAACGCGAGGGAATGTGTAAACAAAAGTCACAACTTCAAAAAGCTTACCCTACGGGAAGAACAGCTCGCCTACCGGCGCCCCGACCGGTGGGCCTCGAGCCACCCCGCGTCAAGGCTCCGGGCCCCTCGAGTGCAGGCACTGGCCCTGGCGCAGCAATTCCCGCTTGGCGGGCATCGGGACTGGCGCTCCTACGGCCGGCCTCTTCTTTCTCGGAGGCCGCAGTGCGGCCACGAGTCAGTGGCCCCGTCGCCTGGGGCCTAGCATGGCCACCCCCCTGGGCGCGGGGGGAGGGCGCGGCGCGACCTGGCCAGTCGAGGGCGCAGGAGGCATGTCGGCCCGAGGGCGGTGGGATCCGCTCGGGCCCTCCTTCAGAGTCTCCATCCGGGGGACGTCGATGTCACCTCGAGGCGGGCCCTCGAGGATACGGTCAAGACGTGACGCCATCCCCTCGGAGTCGTCGCTGTCCTCGTCGTCACCGTCGCTGGGGGATTCTTCCTCAGGCTCCCCCCTCTGCCTGGATTTGGCTCGACGCGCCTCCAATGCTTGGCGGTCGAGGTTCTTCTACTTCTCCCCTTTCTTTGCGGAGTCCTTGGCGGACTTCAGCTTTTCGGCGGACTAGCGCTGCCTGTCATGATCGACCTCGTCCTCCTTCACAGGGGGCCTCGAGGACCGGACATCAATACGTCCCTGCCAGAATAAAGGAAGGTTTAAAAAAGAATTGAGGAAAATCCAGAATCAGAGCTATGTGTGAGAAAAGAACATACCAGGTCGACCGAACCTTCGTCGGGCCTCATAGGGAAGCCGTTGACGTGCTTCGACTTAAAGTCACCGGCGATGGCTGCCCTAACCCGGGCAGCGATCTCATCGTCCGCCAGAGCCACGTTGGACATCCGGCAAGCCTCGAGATCCCGGGATGAGACGCCCGGCCCCATCTCGTCCATCCTCAATGGCCGAGACATCAAAGGGAGGACCCTTCGACGATGGACGGCCGAGAGGACGAGAGCGGCGGACAGGCCCTCCAGGAACAACTTCTTCATGGCGTCGAGGAGGGGGTCGAGCCACGACTATTGCTCTTGGACGACACCGTACGTCCAGTTGTCTGGGCGCTCTGTAATCAGACGGCCCGTGTAAGCGGGGAAGAGACCGTCGTCGTTCCTCAAGTAGAACCACTGGGAGTCCCACCCAGCGTGGTTCGACGACAGCCCCACCGGGATATACTCGCGCGGCCTCTCTGTCTTCAGCACCAGGTTGAGGCACCCGGCCCTCACGTGCTTCCTCGCGCCGGTGGTTGCGGTGGGGGCGTTGAAAAGCTCGCCCCTGTAGAGGTGGAGCCACAGATCCCAGTGGGGCATCATCCCCAGATAGCCCTCACACACCGCGGCGAAGACCGCCGCGACGGTGATGGCGTTGCGGAGAAATGCTGGAGCTCCACCCCATAGTGGAAGCAGAGGGCCCGCATGAAGCGGCTCGGGGGAGCGCCCAGGCCGTGGCGGTGGAACTTAGCGAACGACACCACGTAGCCCTCAGGCGGCTGGGGCTCCCCGTGACTCGCCGGCGGCGCGATCCACTCTGGCGACGACAGCGAGGTGCGGCGGCGCAAGGGTCCCTCACTCTCAAGCTCTAGCAACCGGCGCTCCGTCATCGACGACGGGCGCCAGTCGTCGGCGGCGACGAGTGTCACTGGCATCTTGGTTGGAAGGACGATGGATCCGCTACCGCTCGAGGGGGTGCACGCGCGTGTAAGGCAGCGAGAGAGCAAAGGCAAGAAGGCGGAAGGAAGAAGAAAGACGGCGGCGTCGCCACGGCATATTTATTGGCAGCAGTCCGCCAACAGACAGATCCGAGAAATGAGGTAACTCCCCCCATAAATGCGCCACCTAACCGTCTCTTTCCCCTCACAGGCGGGACGCTCTGAATTCCACGCCGACGCAGTGTCGTAACGTCACCCACCTGAAAAGGCGCGCCCAACGGGCAAAAAGGCGAACCGCCACGGCCACTTCCTTCCCTTGTAAGCCAAGGGGCGTACCTGCGAGAGTCTCGAGAGGTCGATGGCTGGCCCACCGAAAGGGTTCGACAGCCGCTCTCGAGCACCAGAGTCAGGGATCCCCAGCGAGCGGTCGAAGATCGAGGTCCGCCTCGAAGACTCGCTGGCGATATCCAAGGTAGGGTCGAGACATTTGAGAGGAATCCCCCCGACGGGAGGCATCGAGCCGCCGGACTCTATCGAACGAGACTGGTATCCCCGACCACGTCGATCCCGCTTTATGAGAACGCCTTCGGGCTACAGCTGACCCCCTCGAAAGGGGCACAGGTTCTCACTTGGACTACCCGCTAGGAACTCCATCTGGGGGGAAGACGCTCGCTCTATCGAGAGTACGTCAAAACCTCCACGTAAAACGAGCCAATCAGAACCTAACACCACTGGTGTCGATAGCGTTTCTGAAAACTAGGCAATATAACCCTCGAAGGAGTCAAAAACTCCTTCAAGGGCTCGGGGGCTACCCCCGTGGGGTCGCTCGCGTGCCCCCACGGAAGCTCGACCCGAGATTACAGCCTCCACTCGAGCGCGAGCGCTCGAACGGAGACTCGGGGGCTACTGTCGAGGGTATCAATAAGGGGTACCCTCACCGATGCACGTAACAAGACTATCCGTACACAGGACGAGGCCCTCGACTCGACGCTCTGGCCGTACATATACGCAGCCATCGACGTCCGCAGCCTCAAAGACGGGAATAGCGTCGAGCGAATCGATCAGGGGTCGAGCGCTAGCTGCCGTCGAATACGGAAACGGGCTCGAGCGAGTCGGGAAGCGTCGAGCGCAAGGACATTGTCCGCCGCCTAACGCGCGCACGAGAGCCAGGGCATTTAATGCACCTGCCGTTTTCCCACCTAACACACTGGTCACGGGAAGCGTGATAGGAAACAGGCACCCGTCCCATCGTTCTTTTTGCAGCCTTCCCCACCAAACGACCCAGGGCGTGTCAGGACGCGGGAAACAAGGATGAAACGTCTAATCGGGACCCCCTCGAGACATCCAAGGTCAGCGCTCCGGATATCAGCATGCTACACGGCGTCCGACCCTCGACCGAACAGGGTTCCTTCCTAAGGAGGAGTGGGGCGTCGACTGACAACACCACAACCACCCCGCCGGATCTGCCGCCATATCGTACAAGCGTGCGACCTTTGGACCAGCGCAAGATGGCGCGCAGGGCAGAATGCAGGGGCACGCGTAATCATCATCAGGCTATCAAGACGGGACGGCTCGAGGCCATGCCGTACGGAAGCCTCGAGTAGGTCAGCGCTCCGTGCTGCTATCGACCCCTACTCTGACACCTATACATGTACCCTGGGTCTCTCCTTGGAACTATAAAAGGAGGGACTCAGGAATAGAACGAAGGGCGACACCATACGCAGTAGAGCTCATACACTCCATACGACGCTTGTATTCACCCCTGTACAAGCACTTAGGTGCAAGATAATACAGACTTCCCTCCCCCGCTGGACGTAGGGCCTTCTCTTGCCCGAACCAGGATAAATCTTTATGTCTTCTTGCATCACCATCTGGGAAAGGGAGCACGCATACAAATTCACTCGTCGGTGTGAACCCCCGTGGGGAAAACACCGACACTAGTGTTAGTTTTGGAAGAAGATATGTGCACGATTTACGCCTAATGCACCATAGGCTAAGAAACCATTTTAGACGCATCCGATGGTACTCGTAGTTGAAGAGGCTCAAGTGGAGGCTCGATTTGGACTCTTCGTATATAGTGCTAATCTTGATGCAAGATAGTTGCAAAGTTTGCATGTAACGCACCATATGTTAAGAAATCAATTTAGATGCACCCAATGGAACTCCTAGATGACGTGTGTCATGTGGAATCTCACTTCGGTTTGTTTAGAGATAATGTTAGTTTCGGTGCAAGATAAATGCATAGTTTGTGCCTAATGCACCATACTCTAAGAAACCATTTTTGACGCACCTGTTTGTACTCCTAGATGAAGAGGCTCAAGTGGAAGCTTGGTTTGGTCTGTTTGGAGATAGTGCTAATCTTGATGCAAGATAGGTGCACGGTTTGCATGGAACATACCATATGCTTGGAAATCAATTTGGATGCACCCGATGGAACTCCGTGATGACGTGTGTCATATGGAATCTCGCTTTGGTCTGTTTAGAAATAGTGTTAGTTTTGATGCAACATATGTGCATGGTTTGCGCCTAATGCACCATAGTCTAAGAAACCATTTTGGAAGCACCTGTTAGTACTTCGGTGAAGAGGCTCAAGTGGAAGCTCGGTTTGATCTGTTTGGAGATAGTGCTAATCTTGATGCAAGATAGGTGCATGATTTGAAAGGAACATACCATATGCTTAGAAATCAATTTGGACGCACCCAATGGAACTCCTAGATGACGTGTGTCATATGAAATCTTGCTTCGGTCCGTTTGTAGACATTGTAAGTTTTAATGCAAGATTGGTGCACAGTTTGCGCCTAATGCACCATAGTCTAAGAAACCATTTTGGACACACTATTTGGTACTCCTGGGTGAAGAGGCTCAAGTGGAAGCTTGGTTCGGTCAATTTGGAGATAGTGCTAATCCTTAAGCAAGGTAGGTTGATGGTTTGCATGGAACATATCATATGCTTGGAAATCAATTTGGATGCACCCGATGGAACTCCTTGATGACGTGTGTCATATGGAATCTCGTTTCGGTCCATTGGAGACATTGTTAGTTTCGGTGCAAGATAGGTGCACAGTTTGCACCTAATACACCATAGTCTAAGAAACCTTTTAGGAAGCACCTGTTGGTACTCCTAGGTGAAGAGGCTCTAGTGGAGGCTCGGTTTGGTCTGTTTAGAGATAGTTCCAATCTTGATGCAAGATAGTTGCACATTTTGCATGGAACGTACCATATGTTAAGAAATCAATTTGGACGCAGCCAATGGAACTCCTAGATGACATGTGTCATATGGAATCTCGCTTCGGTCTGTTTGGAGACAATGTTAGTTTCAGTGCAAGATAGGTGCACGGTTTGCACATAAGAAACCATTTTGGACACACCCAATGGTACTCGTAGGTCAAGGGGCTCAAGTGAAAGCTCGGTTTGGTCTGTTTGGAGATAGTGCTAATCTTTGCAAGATAGATGCACAGTTTGCATGGAACATACGATATGCTCACAAATCAATTAGGGCGCACCTGATAAAACTCCTTGATGATGTGTGTCATATGGAATCTTGCTTCGGTTTGTTTATAGACAGTGTTAGTTTTGGTAGAAGATATGTGCACGGTTTACGCCTAATACAGCATAGGCTAAGAAACCATTTTAGACGCACCCGATGGTGCTCGTAGTTGAAGAGGCTCAAGTGGAGGCTCGATTTGGTCTGTTCGGATATAGTGCTAATCATGATGCAAGATAGTTGCACAGTTTGCATGGAACGTACCATATGTTAAGAAATCAATTTGGATCCACCCAATGGAACTCCTAGATGACGTGTGTCATATGGAATCTCGATTCGGTCTGTTTGGAGACAATGTTAGTTTCTGTGCAAGATAGGTGCATAGTTTGTGCCTAAGCACCATAGTCTAAGAAACCATTTTTGACGCACCTGTTTGTACTCCTAGATGAAGAGGCACAAGTGGAAGCTCGGTTTGGTCTGTTTGGAGATAGTGCTAATCTTGATGTAAGATAGGTGGACGGTTTGCATGGAACATACCATATGCTTGGAAATCAATTTGGATGCACCCGATGGAACTCCTTGATGACATGTGTCATATGGAATCTCGCTTTGGTCTGTTTAGAAATAGTGTTAGTTTTGGTGCAAGATATGTGCATGGTTTGCGCCTAATTCACCAAGGTCTAAGAAACAATTTGGAAGCACCTATTGGTAATCCTAGGTGAAGAGGCTCAAGTGGAGGCTCGGTTCGGTCTCTTTAGAGGTAGTGCTAATCTTGATGCAAGATATGTGTATGCTTTGCATGGAACATACCATATGCTCAAAAATCAATTTGGACACACCAGATGGAACTCCTAGATGACATATGTCATATGGAATCTCCCTTCGGTCCGTTTAGAGACAGTGTTAGTTTCAGTGCAAGATAGATGCACGGTTTGCACCTACTGCACCATAGGATAAGAAACCATTTTGGACGCACCCGATGGTGCTCCTAGGTCAAGGGGCTCAAGTGAAAGCTCGGTTTGGTCTCCTTGGAGATAGTGCTAACCTTGATGCATGATAGATGCGCGGTTTGCATGGAACATACGATATGCTTAGAAATCAATTTGGACGCACCTCATATAACGCCTTGATGATGTGTGTCATATGGAATCTTGCTTCGGTTTGTTTAGAGATAGTGGTAGTTTTGGTAGAAGATATGTGCACGATTTACGCCTAATGCACCATAGGCTAAGAAACCATTTTAGACGCATCCGATGGTACTCGTAGTTGAAGAGGCTCAAGTGGAGGCTCGATTTGGACTCTTCGTATATAGTGCTAATCTTGATGCAAGATAGTTGCAAAGTTTGCATGGAACGTAATGTAAAGAAATCAATTTAGACGCACCCAATGGAACTCCTAGATGACGTGTGCCCTATGGAATCTCGCTTCGGTTTGTTTAGAGATAATGTTAGTTTCGGAGCAAGATAAATGCATAGTTTGTGCCTAATGCACCATACTCTAAGAAACCATTTTTGACGCACCTGTTTGTACTCCTAGATGAAGAGGCTCAAGTGGAAGCTCGGTTCGGTCTATTTGGAGATAGTGCTAATCTTGATGCAATATAGGTGCACGGTTTGCATTGAACATACCATATGCTTGGAAATCAATTTGGATGCACCCGATGGAACTCCTTGATGACGTGTGTCATATGGAATCTCACTTTGGTCTGTTTAGAAATAGTGTTAGTTTCGATGCAAGATATGTGCATGGTTTGCGCCTAATGCACCATAGTCTAAGAAACCATTTTGGAAGCACCTGTTGGTACTTCGGTGAAGAGGCTCAAGTGGAAGCTCGGTTTGATCTGTTTGGAGATAGTGCTAATCATGATGCAAGATAGGTGCATGATTTGAAAGGAACATACCATATGCTTAGAAATCAATTTGGACGCACCCAATGGAACTCCTAGATGACGTGTGTCATATGAAATCTTGCTTCGGTCCGTTTGTAGACATTGTAAGTTTTAATGCAAGATAGGTGCACAGTTTGCGCCTAATGCACCATAGTCTAAGAAACCATTTTGGACGCACTATTTGGTACTCCTGGGTGAAGAGGCTCAAGTGGAAGCTTGGTTCGGTCAATTTGGAGATAGTGCTAATCCTTAAGCAAGGTAGGTTGATGGTTTGCATGGAACATATCATATGCTTGGAAATCAATTTGGATGCACCCGATGGAACTCCTTGATGACGTGTGTCATATGGAATCTCGTTTCGGTCCATTGGAGACATTGTTAGTTTCGGTGCAAGATAGGTGCACAGTTTGCACCTAATACACCATAGTCTAAGAAACCTTTTAGGAAACACCTGTTGGTACTCCTAGGTGAAGAGGCTCTAGTGGAGGCTCGGTTTGGTCTGTTTAGAGATAGTTCCAATCTTGATGCAAGATAGTTGCACATTTTGCATGGAACGTACCATATGTTAAGAAATCAATTTGGACGCAGCCAATGGAACTCCTAGATGACATGTGTCATATGGAATCTCGCTTCGGTCTGTTTGGAGACAATGTTAGTTTCAGTGCAAGATAGGTGCACGGTTTGCACATAAGAAACCATTTTGGACACACCCAATGGTACTCGTAGGTCAAGGGGCTCAAGTGAAAGCTCGGTTTGGTCTGTTTGGAGATAGTGCTAATCTTTGCAAGATAGATGCACAGTTTGCATGGAACATACGATATGCTCAAAAATCAATTAGGGCGCACCTGATAAAACTCCTTGATGATGTGTGTCATATGGAATCTTGCTTCGGTTTGTTTATAGACAGTGTTAGTTTTGGTAGAAGATATGTGCACGGTTTATGCCTAATACAGCATAGGCTAAGAAACCATTTTAGACGCACCCGATGGTGCTCGTAGTTGAAGAGGCTCAAGTGGAGGCTCGATTTGGTCTGTTCGGATATAGTGCTAATCATGATGCAAGATAGTTGCACAGTTTGCATGGAACGTACCATATGTTAAGAAATCAATTTGGATCCACCCAATGGAACTCCTAGATGACGTGTGTCATATGGAATCTCGCTTCGGTCTGTTTGGAGACAATGTTAGTTTCGGTGTAAGATAGGTGCATAGTTTGTGCCTAAGCACCATAGTCTAAGAAACCATTTTTGACGCACCTGTTTGTACTCCTAGATGAAGAGGCTCAAGTGGAAGCTCGGTTTGGTCTGTTTGGAGATAGTGCTAATCTTGATGTAAGATAGGTGCACGGTTTGCATGGAACATACCATATGCTTGGAAATCAATTTGGATGCACCCGATGGAACTCCTTGATGACATGTGTCATATGGAATCTCGCTTTGGTCTGTTTAGAAATAGTGTTAGTTTCGGTGCAAGATATGTGCATGGTTTGCGCCTAATTCACCAAGGTCTAAGAAACAATTTGGAAGCACCTATTGGTAATCCTAGGTGAAGAGGCTCAAGTGGAGGCTCGGTTCGGTCTCTTTAGAGGTAGTGCTAATCTTGATGCAAGATATGTGTATGCTTTGCATGGAACATACCATATGCTCAAAAATCAATTTGGACACACCAGATGGAACTCCTAGATGACATATGTCATATGGAATCTCCCTTCGGTCCGTTTAGAGACAATGTTAGTTTCAGTGCAAGATAGATGCACGGTTTGCACCTACTGCACCATAGGATAAGAAACCATTTTGGACGCACCCGATGGTGCTCCTAGGTCAAGGGCTCAAGTGAAAGCTCGGTTTGGTCTACTTGTAGATAGTGCTAATCTTGATGCATGATAGATGCGCGGTTTGCATGGAACATACGATATGGTTAGAAATCAATTTGGACGCACCTCATATAACGCCTTGATGATGTGTCATATGGAATCTTGCTTCGGTTTGTTAAGAGATAGTGTTAGTTTTGGTAGAAGATATGTGCACGATTTACGCCTAATGCACCATAGGCTAAGAAACCATTTTAGACACATCCGATGGTACTCGTAGTTGAAGAGGCTCAAGTGGAGGCTCGATTTGGACTCTTCATATATAGTGCTAATCTTGATGCAAGATAGTTGCAAAGTTTGCATGGAACGTACCATATGTAAAGAAATCAATTTAGACGCACCCAATGGAACTCCTAGATGACGTGTGTCATATGGAATCTCGCTTCGGTTTGTTTAGAGATAATGTTAGTTTCGGTGCAAGATAAATGCATAGTTTGTGCCTAATGCACCATACTCTAAGAAACCATTTTTGACGCACCTGTTTATACTCCTAGATGAAGAGGCTCAAGTGGAAGCTCGGTTCGGTCTGTTTGGAGATAGTGCTAATCTTGATGCAAGATAGGTGCACGGTTTGCATGGAACATACCATATGCTTGGAAATCAATTTGGATGCACCCGATGAAACTCCTTGAAGACGTGTGTCATGTGGAATCTCACTTTGGTCTGTTTAGAAATAGTGTTAGTTTCGATGCAAGATATGCGCATGGTTTGCGCCTAATGCACCATAGTCTAAGAAACCATTTTGGAAGCACCTGTTGGTACTTCGGTGAAGAGGATCAAGTGGAAGCTCGGTTTGATCTGTTTGGAGATAGTGCTAATCTTGATGCAAGATAGGTGCATGATTTGCAAGGAACATACCATATGCTTAGAAATCAATTTGTGCGCACCCAATGGAACTCCTAGATGACGTGTGTCAGATGGAATCTTGCTTCAGTCCGTTTGTAGACATTGTAAGTTTTAATGCAAGATAGGTGCACAGTTTGCGCCCAATGCACCATAGTCTAAGAAACCATTTTGGATGCACTATTTGGTACTCCTGGGTGAAGAGGCTCAAGTGGAAGCTTGGTTCGGTCAATTTGGAGATAGTGCTAATCCTTATGCAAGGTAGGTTGATGGTTTGCATGGAACATACCATATGCTTGGAAATCAATTTGGATGCATTTGGAGACATTGTTAGTTTCAGTGCAAGATAGGTGTACAGTTTGCACCTAATACACCATAGTCTAAGAAACCATTTTGGACGCACTTGTTGGTACTCCTAGGTGAAGGGGCTCGAGTGGATGCTCGGTTCGGTCTGTTTGGAGATAGTGCTAATGTTGATGCAAGATACGTGCACGGTTTGCATGGAACATACCAAATGCTTGGAAATCAATCTCGACACACATGATGAAACTCCTAGATGACGTGTGTCATACGAAATCTTGCTTCGATCTGTTTAGAGACAGTGTTGGTTTTAGTGCAAGATATGTGCAAGGTTTGCACATTATGCAGCATAGGCTAAGACACCATTTTGGACGCACCCGATGGTACTCTTAGGTAAAAGGCTCAAGTGAAGCTCGGTTTGGTCTATTTGGAGATAGTGCTAATCTTGATGCAAGATAGATGCACGGTCTGCATGGAACGTACCATATGCTTAGAAATTAATTTGGACAGACCTGATACAACTCCTTGATGACGTGTGTCATATGGAATCTCGCTTTGGTGTGCTTAGAGACAGTATTAGTTTTGGTAGAAGATATGTGGATGGTTAGTGCCTACTGTACCAAAGTCTAAGAAACCATTTTGGAAGGACCTGTTGGTACTCCTAGGTGAAGAGGCTCAAGTGGAGGCTCGGTTTGGTCTGTTTAGAGATAGTTCCAATCTTGATGCAAGATAGTTGCATAGTTTGCATGGAACGTACCATATGTTAAGAAATCAATTTGGACGCAGCCAATGGAACTCCTAGATGACGTGTGTCATATGGAATCTTGCTTCGGTCTGTTTGGAGATAATGTTAGTTTCGGTGCAAGATAGGTGCACGGTTTGCACCTAAGAAACCATTTTGGACACACCCAATGGTACTCCTAGGTCAAGGGGCTCAAGCGAAAGCTCGGTTTGGTCTGTTTGGAGATAGTGCTAATCTTGATGCAAGATAGATGCACAGTTTGCATGGAACATACGATATGCTCACAAATCAATTAGGGCGCACCTGATATAACTCCTTGATGATGTGTGTCATATGGAATCTTGCTTCGGTTCGTTTAGAGACAGTGTTAGTTTTGGTAGAAGATATGTGCACGGTTTACGCGTAATGCAGCATAGGCTAAGAAACCATTTTAGACGCACCCGATGGTGCTCGTAGTTGAAGAGGCTCAAGTGGAGGCTCGATTTGGTCTGTTCGGATATAGTGCTAATCTTGATGCAAGATAGTTGCACAGTTTGCATGGAACGTAGCATATGTTAAGAAATCAATTTGGATCTACCCAATGGATCTCCTAGATGACGTGTGTCATATGGAATCTCGCTTCGGTCTGTTTGGACACAATGTTAGTTTCGGTGCAAGACAGGTGCATAGTTTGTGCCTAATGCACCATAGTCTAAGAATCTATTTTTGACGCACCTGTTTGTACTCCTAGATGAAGAGGCTCAAGTGGAAGCTCGGTTCGGACTGTTTGGAGATAGTGCTAATCTTGATGCAAGATAGGTGCACGTTTTGCATGGAACATACCATATGCTTGGAAATCAATTTGGATGCACCCGATGGAACTCCTTGATGACGTGTGTAATATGGAATCTAGCTTTAGTTTGTTTAGAAATGTGTTAGTTTTGGTGCAAGATATGTGCATGGTTTGCGCCTAATTCACCAAGGTCTAAGAAACCATTTTGGAAGCACCTGTTGGTAATCCTAGGTGAAGAGGCTCGAGTGGAGGCTCGGTTCGGTCTCTTTAGAGATAGTGCTAATCTTGATGCAAGATAGGTGTATGATTTGCATGGAACATACCATATGCTCAAAAATCAATTTGGACACACTAGATGGAACTCCTAGAGGACATATGTCATATGGAATCTCCCTTCGGTCCGTTTAGAGACAATGTTAGTTTCAGTGGAAGATAGATGCACGGTTTGCACCTAATGCACCATAGGATAAGAAACCATTTTAGACACACCCGATGGTACTCCTAGGTCAAGGGGCTCAAGTGAAAGCTCGGTTTGGTCTGCTTGGAGATTGTGCTAATCTTGATGCATGATAGATGCACCGTTTGCATGGAACATACGATATACTTAGAAATCAATTTGGACGCACCTCATATAACGCCTTGATGATGTGTGTCATATGGAATCTTGCTTCGGTTCGATTAGAGACAGTGTTAGTTTTGGTAGAAGGTATGTGCACGATTTACGCCTAATGCACCATAGGCTAAGAAACCATTTTAGACGCATCCGATGGTACTCGTAGTTGAAGAGGCTCAAGTGGAGGCTCGATTTGGTCTCTTCGTATATAGTGCTAATCTTGATGCAAGATAGTTGCAAAGTTTGCATCGAACGTACCATATGTTAAGAAATCAATTTGGACGCACCCAATGGAACTCCTAGATGACGTGTGTCATGGAATCTTGCTTCGTTTGTTTAGAGATAATGTTAGTTTCGGTGCAAGATAAATGCATAGTTTGTGCCTAATGCACCATACACTAAGAAACTATTTTTGACGCACCTGTTTGTACTCCTAGATGAAGAGGCTCAAGTGGAAGCTCGGTTCGATCTGTTTGGAGATAGTGCTAATCTTGATGCAAAATAGGTGCACGGTTTGCATGGAACATACAATATGCTTGGAAATCAATTCGGATGCACCCGATGGAACTCCTTGATGACGTGTGTCATATGGAATCTCGCTTTGGTCTAATTCGAAACAATGTTAGTTTTGGTGCAAGATATGTGCATGGTTTGCGCCTAATGCACCATAGTCTAAGAAACCATTTTGGAAGCACCTATTGGTACTCCTAGGTGAAGAGGCTCAAGATAGGTGCATGATTTGCAAGGAATATACCATATTCTTAGAAATCAATTTGGACGCACCTAATGGAACTTCTAGATGACATGTGTCATATGGAATCTTGCTTCGGTCCGTTCATAGACATTGTAAGTTATAGTGCAAGATAGGTGCATGGTTTGTTGCCTAATGCAGCATAGTCTAAGAAACCATTTTGGACGCACTATTTGGTACTCCTTGGTGAAGAGGCTCAAATGGAAGCTTGGTTTCGTCAGTTTGGAGACAGTGCTAATCCTTATGCAAGGTAGTTGCATGGTTTGCATGGAACGTACCATATGCTCAGAAATCAATTTGGACGCACCAGATGGAACTCCTAGATGACATGTGTCATATGGAATCTCACTTTGGTCTGTTTAGAGACTGTGTTAGTTTCGGTGCAAGATAGGTGCACGATTTGCATCTAATGCACCATAGGATAAGAAACCATTTTGGACACACCCGATGGTACTCCTAGGTCCAGGGGCTCAATTTGAAGCTCGGTTTCATCTGTTTGGAGATAGTGCTAATCTTGATGCAAGATAGAAGCATAGTTTCCATGGAACATATGCTATGCTCAGAAATCAATTAGGATGCACCTGATATAACTCCTTGATGATGTGTGTCATATGGAATCTTGCTTCGGTTCGTTTAGAGACAGTGTTACTTTTGGTAGAAGATATGTGCACGGTTTATGCCTAATGCACCATAGGCTAAGAAACCATTTTAGTTGCACCCGATGGTACTCGTAGTTGAAGAGGCTCAAGTGGAGGCTCGATTTGGTCTGTTCGGATGTAGTGCTAATCTTGATGCAAGATAGTTGCACAGTTTGCATGGAACATACCATATGTTAATAAATCAATTTGGACACACCCAATGGAACTCCTAGATGACGTGTGTCATATGGAATCACGCTTCAGTCTGTTTGGAGACAATGTTAGTTTCGCTGCGAGATAGGTGCATAGTTTGTGCCTAATGCAGCATAGTCTAAGAAACCATTTTTGACACACCAATTTGTACTCCTAGATGAAGAGGGTCAAGTGGAAGCTCTGTTCGATCTGTTTGGAGATAGTGCTAATCTTGATGCAAGATAGGTACACGGTTTGCATGGAACATACCATATGCTTGGAAATCAATTTGGATGCACCCGATGGAACTCCTTGATGATGTGTGTCATATGGAATCTCTCTTTGGTCTGTTTAGAAACAGTGTTAGTTTCGGTGCAAGATATGTGCATGGTTTGCGCCTAATGCACCATAGTTTAAGAAACCATTTTGGAAGCACCTGTTGGTACTTCGGTGAAGAGGCTCAAGTGGAAGCTCGGTTTGATCTATTTGGAGATAGTGCTAATCTTGATGCAAGATAGATGCACGGTCTGCATGGAACGTACCATATGCTTAGAAATTAATTTGGACACACCCGATAGAACTCCTTGATGTCGTGTGTCATATGGAATCTCGCCATGGTGTGCTTAGAGATAGTATTAGTTTCGGTGCAAGATATGTGCACGGTTTGCGTCTAATGCACCAAAGTCTAAGAAACCATTTTAGAAGCACCTAATGGTACTCCTAGGTGAAGAGGCCCAAGTGGAGGCTCGGTTCGGTCTGTTTAGAGATAGTGCTAATCTTGATGCAAGATAGGTGCACGGTTTGCATGGAACATACCAAATGCTTGGAAATCAATCTGGACGCATATGATGGAACTCCTAGATGACGTGTGTCATACGAAATCTTGCTTCGGTCTCTTTGGAGACAGTGTTAGTTTCGGTGCAAGATAGGTGCTAGGTTTGCACATAATGCAGCATAGGCTAAGAAACCATTTTGGACGCACCCAATGGTACTCCAAGGTAAAAGGCTCAAGTGAAAGCTTGGTTGGTCTATTTGGAGATAGTGCTAATCTAGATGCAAGATAGATGCACGGTCTGCATGGAATGTACCATATGCTTAGAAATTAATTTGAACACACCCAATAGAACTCCTTAATGACGTGTGTCATGGAATTTCGCTTTGGAGTGCTTTAGAGACAGTATTAGTTTCGGTGCAAGATATGTGCACACTTTGTGCCTAATGCACCAAAGTCTAAGAAACCATTTTGGAAGTTGGTACTCCTAGGTGAAGAGGCCCAAGTGGAGGCTTGGTTCGGTCTGTTTAGAGATAGTGCTAATCTTGATGCAAGATAGGTGCATGATTTGCATGGAACATACCATATGCTCAGCAACCAGTTTGGACGCACCAAATGGAACTCCTAGATGACATGTGTCATATGGAATCTCACTTCGATCCGTTTAGAGACTATTAGTTTTGGTGCAAGATAGGTGCACGGTTTGCACCTAATGCACCATAGGATAAGAAACCATTTTGGACGCACCCGATGGTACTCCTAGGTCAATGGGCTCAAGTGAAAGCTCGGTTTGGTCTGTTTGGAGATAGTGCTAATCTTGATGCAAGATAGATGCACGGTTTGCATGGAACATACAATATGCTCAGAATTCAATTAGGACGCACCTGATATAACTCCTTGATGATGTGTGTCATATAGAATCTTGCTTCGGTTCGTTTAGAGACAATGTTGGTTTGGTAGAAGATATGTGCACGGTTTACGCCTAATGCACCATAGGCTTACAAACCATTTTAGACGCACCCGATGGTACTCGTAGTTGAAGAGGCTCAAGTGGAGGCTTGATTTGGTCTGTTCAGATATAGTGCTAATCTTGATGCAAGATAGTTGCACAGTTTGCATGGAACGTACCATATGTTAAGAAATAAATTTGGACGCACCCAATGGAACTCCTAGATGACGTGTGTCATATGGAATCTCGCTTCGGTTTGTTTGGAGACAATGTTAGTTTCGGTGCAAGATAGGTGCATAGTTTGTGCCTAATGCACCATAGTCTAACGCACCTGTTTGTACTCCTAGATGAAGAGGCTCAAGTGGAAGCTCGGTTCGGTCTGTTTGGAGATAGTGCTAATCTTGATGCAAGATAGGTGCACGTTTTGCATGGAACATACCATATGCTTGGAAATCAATTTGGATGCACCCGATGGAACTCCTTGATGACGTGTGTGTCGGTGTTTTCCCCCGGGGGGGTCACACCAACGAGTAAATTTGTATGCGTGCTCCCTTTCCCGGATGGTGATGCAAGAAGACACAGAGATTTATCCTGGTTCGGGCAAGAGAAGGCCCTACGTCCAGCGGGGGGGAGAAAGTTTGTATTATCTTGCACCAAAGTGCTTATACAGGGGCGAATACAAGCGTGGTATGAAGTGTGGAACTCTACTACGTATGAGTGTGGTCTTGTGTCCTGATGCCCGTTCTATTCCTGAGTCTCTCCTTTTATAGCTCCAAGGAGAGACCCAGGGTACATGCGTAGATGTTAGAGTAGGGGTCGATAGCCGCATGGAGCGCTGACCTACTCGAGGCTTCCGTACGGCATGGCCTCGAGCCGTCCCATCTTGATAGCCCGGTGATGATTACGCGTGCTCCTGCGTTCGGCCCTGCCCACCGCCTCGCGCTGGTTCTGAGGTCGCATGCTTGTACGGTATGGCGGCGGATCCGGCGGGGTAGCTGTGGTGTTGTCAGTCGACGCCCAACTTGTCCCTAGGAAGGGACCCTGTTCGGTCGAGGGTCGGACGCCGCGTAATGTGCTGATATCTGGAGCGCTGACCTTGGAGGTCTCGAGGGGGTCCCGATTAGACGTTCCATCCTTGTTCCCCGCGTCCTGACACGCCCTTGGTCGTTCGGTGGGAAGGCTGCAAAAAGAACGATGGGACAGAAGCCTCCCGTGACCCGTGTGTTAGGTGGGGAAGCGTCAGGTGCATTAAATGCCCTGGCTCTCATGCACGCGTCAGGCGGCGGACAGTGTCCTTGCGCTCGATGCCTCTCGGTTCGCTCGATCCCGCTTCCGTATTCGACGGCAGTGGTCGCTCGAGCCCTGACCGATTCGCTCGACGGCATTTCCGTCTTCGAGGCTGCGACCGTCGATGGCCGCGCATGCGTACGGATGACCTGGTTATACGCATTGGTGAGCGTACCCCTTGTTGATACCCTCGACAGTAGCCCCCGAGTCTTCATTCGAGCGCTGGCGCTCGAGTGGAGACTTTCGTTTTTACGGTCGAGCTTCCACGGGGGCGCGCGAGCGACCCCGCGGGGGTAGCCCCCGAGCCCTCGAGGGAGTATTCAACTCCTTCGAGGGTTATTTTGCCAAAATTGCAGAAACGCTGTCAACACCCGTGGTGGAAGGTTCTGTTCGGCTTTGTCTTGCGTGGAGGTTTCGACGTACTCTCGATAGAGCGAGCGTCTTCCACCCCAGATTGAGTTCCTAGCGGGTGGTCCAAGTGAGAACCTGTGCCCCTTTCGAGGGGGTCAGCTGTAGCCCAGAGGCGCCCTCATAAAGCGGGGTCGACGTGGTCGGGGATACCGGTCTCATTCGATAGAGTCCAGCGGCTCGATGCCTCCCTTCGGGGGGATTCCTCTCGACTGTCTCGACCCTACCTTGGACATCGCCAGCGAGTCCTCGAGGCGGGCCTCGATTTTCGACCGCTCGCTGGGGATCCCTGACTCTTGGTGCTCGAGATCGGCTGTCGAACCCTTTCGACGGGCCAGCCATCGATCTCTCGAGACTATCCTGGGTGCATACCTTGGCTTACAAAGTAAGGAAACTACCGTGCCGGTTCGTCTTTCTACCCGTTGGGCGCACCTTTTGAGGTAAGTGACGTTGCGACACTGTATCGCCGTGGAATTCGGAGCGTCCGGCCTGTGTGGAGAGAAAGGACCGTTAGACGGCGCATTTATGGGAGGGAGTTACCTTATTTCTCGGATCTGTCCGTTGGCGGACCGCTGCCTATAAATACATCGTGGCGTCGCCGCCGTTCCTCTCCCTTCCGCCTTCTCGCTTTTATTCTCTCGTTGCCTTTGCTTTCTCGCCGTCTCACGCGCACACGCCTCCCCGAGCTGTAGTGAATCTACCGTCCCTCCAGCCGAGATGCCTGTAAGACTCGTCGCCGCCGACGACTGGCGCCCATCGTCGATGACGGAGCGCCGGTTGTTAGTGCTTGAGAAAGAGGGACTGCTGCGCCGCCGTACCTCGCTATCGTCGCCAGAGTGGATCGCGCCGCCGGCGAGTCATAGGAGGCCTCAGCCGCCCGAGGGCTACGTGGTGTCGTTCGCCAAGTTCCATCGGCACGGTCTGGGCGCGCCCCCGAGCCGCTTCATGCGGGCCCTCTGCTTCCATTATGGGGTGGAGCTCCAGCACTTCTCTCCGAATGCCATCACCGTAGCGGCGGTCTTCGCCGCCGTATGTGAGGGCTACTTGGGGATGATGCCGCACTGGGAGCTGTGGCTCCACCTCTACAGGGGCGAGCTTTTCCATGCCCCCACCGGAACCACGGGCGTAAGGAAGCCCGTGCGGGCGGGATGATGACAACCTCCTGCCTTCCTACTCCCAGTGGTTTTATCTGCGGATCGATGACAACCTCCTGCCTTCCTACTCGGGCCGTCTGATCATGGAGCGTCCAGCGGATTGGACATACGGCGTCGTCCAAGCTCATCAATCTCGGCTCGACCCCCTCCTCGACGCCCTGAAGAAGCTTCGCCAGGAGGGTTTGACCGCCGCTCTCGTCCTCTCGGCTGTCCATCACCGGAGAGTTCTCCCTTTGATGTCTCGACCGTTGAGGATGGACGAGATGGGCCCTGGTGTCTCATCTCGGGACCTTGAGGCGTGTCGGATGTCCAACGAGGCTCCGGCGGACGACGAAGGGCTGCAATTGCCGGTGATTTTCAGCCGGAGCATGTTAACGGCTTCCCCATGAGACCTGACGCAGGCTCGATCGATCTGGTACGCTTTCTTCTTGCGCGCAGCCTCGATTCTGGGTTTCCTTTCTCCCCTCTCTTTTTTCTAAGTCTACCTTAGTTTTGGCAGGGTCGGATTGATGTCCGGTCCTCGAGGCCTCCGGTAAAGGAGGACGAGGTCGATCGTGACAAACGGCGCCAATCTGCCGAAAAGCTAAAGTCTGCGAAGGACTCTGCAAAGAAGGGGGAGAAGAAGAAAAACCTCGACCGCCAAGCATTAGAGGTGCGTCGAGCCAAATCCAGGCAGAGGGGGGAGCCTGAGGAAGAATCCCCTAATGATGATGACGATGATGACGAGGACAGCGACGACTCCGAGGGGATGGCGTCGCGCCTCGATCGGATTCTCGAGGGCCCGCCTCGAGGTGACGTCGACGCCCCCCGGACGGAGGCGCCAGAGGAGGGTCCGAGCGGATCTCGTCGCCCCCGGGCCGACACCCCTCCCGCGCCCAAGGCGGGCCAAGACGCACCGCGCCCTCCCCCGGTGCCCAGGGAGAGCAGTCTGGCTAGGCCCCAGGCGTCGGGGCCACTAACTCGTGGTCGCGCCGCGGCCTCTGAGAAAGGAGATGCCGGCCGTAGGAGCGCCAGTCCCGGCGCCCGCCAGGCGGGGACCGACGCGCCTAAGCCAGTGCCTGCCCTCGAGGGGCCTGGAGCCCCGACGCGGGGTGGCTCGAGGCCCACTGGTCGGGGTGGCGGAAGGCGAGCCGTTCTCCTTGTGGGGTAAGCCTTTTTGATGTTGCGGTTTTTGTCTTCCCATTCTTCCACCTTTCCTCATATGCCAACCCTTTCTCAGGCTGAAGCGGACCCTTGAGCAGGCCCAACCGTCCATGGCAAAGAAGCTCAGAACGGGTGCCGCCTCCAAGGAACCAGGTTCGTAGTTTATTTCTGGGCATTGCGATGTTCCTGTGTCGGTTATCATAACGTCTGACCCTTACCCTTTGTTTCGTAGGCTCCTCCAGCTCCCAACCTCCAGCCGGCGTCGAGAGGGCTCCGTCTCGTCCCGCGCCTACTCCGTTGCCGCCGACTCGTGATGAGGCGCCCCAGACGCAAGCGTCAGAGGGAGCCCCCGAGCCCCCCCGATTGGGGGTCGAGGGGGAACCCATCACCATCGGCGATACGTCCGATGGTAACGAAGCGTCTGGGGGCGCTCGCCCTTTGGAGGAGGAAGCGTCGACCCCCAACGTCGCGGGATCGACTCCCTGGCCCGCCGGCCTCCGCACCCTCGAGGAGCAGAGGAAGAAGAGGGAGGAGGATGAACAGCGGGAGCGTGAGGCGGCGCGGCGGCCACAGGAGCATGAGGCACAGCAACAGCAGCAACAACAACAGCAGCAGCAGCAACAGCAACAACCGCAGGAGCAGCCACAGCAGCAGCAGCAGCAACCACCGCAGCAGCAACTGCAGCAGCGGCAGGCGGGCCAAGAGGAGGGACCGCTCGAGCCTCCGCTCCAAGGTTCGGCCAAGCCAGTGCTACCGGAGCCGCAAGAGCTCGGCGAGGAGGAGGACCTGCCGGTGTACGGCCCCCCAACCCCGGCGTGGCTCCTCCCGGGGGCACCGGCTGCGATCCGGGCAGAGCCGGGGCGAGCGGACGGAGTGGTGGCGCTCGCCTGCCTGAAGCGCACGCCTCCCAACACCGAGTCCGATATCAAGAGGACAATTTACGGCATGGACGGGATCGCTCCAGGGTTCCTCCGGGAACGTCGGGCGTGGGAGGACCGCTTTCCTTCCGAGGAGGATGAAATTGGGGCATCGGGGACCAAGGATGGAACCTGGAAGACGGTGGACGACGACGGACGGTTCCCATGCCTCGTCCACCTGTTCCTGCGCCATGGGGGCTCCCTCGAGACCGTCGAGGGCCTCATCCGCGGCGTTAAGGCGCAGGCTGACCGGGAGATGGAGCACTGGTGCCCCGACCGCACCCGTATCCGGGCCTCCAACGACCCGTCTGAGCCCGACATCTTCCTTGACGATCGGAAGGAAGCGGAGAAGTGGGAACACGTCGAGGAGCTCCGCCTTTGGATGAAGCATGTGGTGGGGCTCCTCTCGGACGTTATCAACAACGGGCTCGGCCTGGCTTATTTCGTAAGTGTTTCTCGAACTCCAATCCTCATGGTGCTTTCAGGTTTCTGTATTCTAATCCATCCGACCCTTGATTCGCAGGATATGAAAGAGACCTCCCGCATCAAATCCAGCTTCATACACGCCACGAGGGGCAGTTGGGAGCAGCTCCCCCTCCTCAAGGATCAACTCCTCGAGTCGCAGGAAAAGCTCCTTAAAGCTTACAAAGATCTCATAGCGCTCGAGGAGGAGAAGAAGGCGAGGGAGGCTTCCCTGGCTGAGGCCCGAGAGGCCTCGAAGAAGGCGGAGGAGGAGACGATGCAGCTACGGGAGCGGGCTCTTACGGTCGAGGAAGCCGCGTCCAGAGCCCGGGAGGAGGCCCTGTCCTACAAGAGCGTTATCGCGAATGTGGACAAGGAGAAGGGCCTCCTTAAATCCGACCTGGACTCTCTCCGAGAGTCCTTCCGAAAGATGAAGGTGGAGCACGTGAACGGCGAGGTCGCCAGGGGCGCCGCGGAGGAAGCCAAGAAGAAGGCCCTCGAAGATCTCGAGGCGGAGCGGGCTCGATCCCGCGGTCTCTCTAACGACGTCGAGCGTCTGAAGGGAGAATTGCTGGAGAAGAGTGGGGCCATTGCTCAGGCTGGCAAGGCGATCGAGGATCTCCGCGTTGCCAACACCGAGCTGGCATGCTCCAACAAAGAGATCGAGGGGGCCAACACCAGGCTGGTCGGCGAGAACACGGCCCTCGAGGAGACCGTACGCGGTATGTTTCCTCTATCAGATTTCTTTTTCCGAGGTGTGCTTAGTTTTTCCTAAGGTCTCTTTGTATTGGCTTTTACAGGGCTCAAGGACGAGCTCCTGGCCGCCCAAGCCGAGGCTCGCAACGCCAAGGCTCAGCTCGAGGCGGAGGTTGCTTTGAACCGTCGAGTACGGACGGCGATAAGTGATCTCTCGACCTCTTGGGAGGTCGAGCCTATGGATGAGTCGAGGGAGGACGCTCGAGGCGACGCCCTGGTCGACCAGTTGTGCTACATAGGCGCGACGCTGCGAGATCGGGTGCAAGACGCCCTCCACATCGGGGTGAAGCGGGCGATGGCGGTTGTCTGCTCGGGCTTCTCCTACGACATGGAGGTGGTGTCCCATGGCTTCGTCACCGACATCTCCAAGACCGACGCGGAGAACGAGTAGAGGCTCCATGCCTTGATCGACGGCGCGGAGGCTCCTGGGGAAAGGTTGGCCAAGCTTTTCGAGCCTGAGGTGCTCCCTCCTGAGGCTAGCTCGGGCGGAGGCGAGGGCGGTGAGGATCGTGCCGCGGACTAAGGCCTGCGAGCCTGCTCAGGGCGCCTGAGGCCCCTTGTACAATACTTTGTGAATTCTGTGGTTAACTGATGTTGTATCACTTTCGTAATTGTCAGATGCTTATTTTGTCTTGATGCTTTCGTCTCTCTTTGCGCCTACGTTTGTATCCCTTGCTCGATTTTTCGTAAAAGACCACCTCGATCACTTCAATGGTGGGGAAGCGAGTAGAGTTTCCGTAGCCCGGGGGCGTAGGAGTTCTCCAGCTCGTTGTCCCTCGGCCTTTGAGGGGCTCGAGGTGCCTTAGCAACTTGAACCGTGCAAGGTTTACTACGTAAGAAAAGGAAACTTCTCGGTTTTTTCGATACTCGGGGGGGGGGGGTGTCGTCCCCCAGGTAGCCCCCGAGGGGGTGCGGACTATGATGGGTCATAGTCGGCGCCCCCTTCTAACGTCGAGATCGTGATTTATTAATCTTCTCGGCGCAAAGAAAGAAGAATTGTTTCGAGGGAAAGACTTTATTTATTCATTCATTCGTTTACAAAGTCTTGGTACAAAACGTAAGCAGGAACATAAGTTTAGAACTTCTAGGGGTAGAATCGACGTAGCTGTTCGATGTTCCATGCGTTGGTGAGAATTGCCCCCTTTTCGTCCGCCAGCTTGTACGTTCCCGGCTTCAGGACCTCGGCTACCACGTACGGACCTTCCCAAGGCGGAGACAGCTTGTGGCGTCCCTGATTGCTTTGCCGGCGTCGTAGGACTAGGTCACCCATGTTGAGGTCCCTCTTGCGCACATGCTTGTCGTGGTAGCGTCGAAGCCTTTGCTGATATCTGGCAGAGTTGAGGAGGGCCATGTCTCTAGCCTCCTCAAGTTGGTCGACCGCGTTTTCTTGAGTCTCTTTGTTCGATTGCTCGTTGTAGGCCTTGAGTCGAGGTGACCCATACTCGAGGTCTGTGGGGAGGATAGCCTCAGAGCCGTAGACCATGAAGAACGGGGTGTATTTTGTGGCCTTGCTTGGTGTTGTCCTAAGGCTCCATAGGACTGAGGAAAGCTCCTCGACCCATTTTTTGCCGAATTTCTTCAATCGATTGTAGATTCTTGGCTTGAGTCCTTGCAAAATCATGTCGTTGGCACGCTCGACTTGGCCGTTAGTTCGAGGGTGGCCTACTGCAGACCAGTTCACACGGATGTGATGCCGATCGCAGAAGTCCAAGAACTTTTTGCCGGTGAATTGGGTGCCGTTGTCGGTGATGATGCCATTGGGGATCCCAAACCGATGGATAATGTCGGTGAAGAAAAGGACGGCCTGCTCGGAGCGGATGTTGGTGATGGGTCGAGCCTCGATCCATTTGGAGAACTTGTCAATGGCCACCAGCAAATGGGTGAGTCCTCCCTTTGCCTTTTGTAGAGGTCCTACTAAATCGAGCCCCCACACCGCAAACGGCCAGGTAATGGGGATCATCTGAAGAGCGTGGGCAGGCAGATGCGTCTGCTTGGCGTAGAACTGACACCCGTGACATGATCTTACGAGCTCGATGGCGTCCGCCACGGCCGTTGGCCAGTAGAAGCCTTGTTGAAAAGCGTTCCCTACAAGGGTCCGTGGAGCGGCGTGGTGACCGCAAGCCCCCGAGTGCAGGTCATCGAGGAGTTTTCGGCCTTCTTCCACAGTGATGCAACGTTGCAAGACCCCCGTCGGGCTCCGTCGATATAGCTCGTTGTCTTCGCCATAGATCACATATGATTTGGCCTGCCGAGCGATACGACGAGCTTCTGACCTGTCTTCTGGCAACTCGCCGCGGATAAGGCAGTCGAGGAATGGTGTGCGCCAATCGAATGGTCGACCTGGTCATCGTTCTATCTCCATCATTTCTTCCACCATCAAGAGCGTATCGACAGCGTTGGTTGGTTGGGCGGTGGTGGCGTCGACGCCAGCCCCCGTGCCTAGGTCGATGGATGGCTCATGAAGATCTTCTGAGAATGCATCAGGCGGCACCGTGCCTCTGGTCGATGCGATCTTGGCGAGTTCGTCGGCTGCCTCGTTGTAGCGTCGAGCGACATGGACAAGCTCGAGACCGTGGAACCTGTCTTCGAGTCGGCGGACCTCCTTGCAGTACGCTTCCATTTTTGGGTCGTGGCAGCTCGAGGTTTTCATTACTTGGTCGATGACGAGTTGGGAGTCACCTCGGACGTCGAGGCGTCGGACTCCTAACTCGATAGCGATCTTGAGACCATTGACCAGGGCCTCATATTCTGCGACATTGTTAGATGCGGCAAAATGAATCCTGATTACGTACCTCATGTGGACGCCTAAGGGTGAGATGAACAGCAGGCCGGCCCCGGCCCCAGTTTTCATGAGTGACCCGTCGAAATACATTGTCCACAGCTCCGCCTGGACCTGAGTCGGGGGAAGCTGGGAGTCCGTCCATTCCGCGATGAAGTCTACCAGGGCTTGCGATTTGATGGCCTTCCGAGGCGCGTAAGTGAGAGTCTCACTCATGAGCTCGACCGACCATTTTGCTATTCTTCCCGTGGCCTCTTTGCTCTGGATTATTTCTCCTAAAGGGAAAGACGAAACCACCGTGATGGGGTGACCGAGGAAGTAATGCTGCAGCTTGCGGCGGGCAAGGATTACGGCGTAGATCAGCTTCTGGATTTGGGGATAACGCGTCTTGGTCTCCGAAAGCACATCGCTGACGAAATAGACTGGCCTTTGGACCGGCAGCGCATGACCCTCCTCTTGTCTTTCGACCACCCCCGCCGCGCTGACGACCTGGGTCGTCGACGCGACGTAGAGGAGCAGCGGCTCCGCAGGTTGAGGTGGAACCAAGACTGGGGCCGAGGTCAGCGTCTTCTTCAGCCTTTCGAGTGCTTCCTCGGCCTCGGGGGTCCAAGAAAAACGCTCGACCTTCTTTAGGAGTCGATATAATGGTAATGCCTTTTCTCCTAGTCTCGAGATGAAACGGCTCAGAGCCGCCAGGCACCCCGTGACTCTCTGTACACCCTTGATGTCTCGGATCGGCCCCATTTTCGTGATGGCCGAGACTTTCTCGGGGTTGGCCTCGATGCCGCGCTGCGAAACGATGTAACCTAGGAGCATGCCTCGAGGCACACCGAAAACGCACTTCTCGGGATTGAGCTTGATCCGGCTGGTGCGTAGGCAGCTAAAGGCAATGTCGAGGTCCTGGATCAGGTCTCCTCGTCGCTTTGACTTGACGACAATGTCGTCGACGTAGGCCTCGACCGTGGACCCTATATGTTCGCCAAACACGTGGAGCATGCAACGTTGATACGTGGCTCCCGCGTTTCGAAGCCCGAATGGCATGGTCACGTAGCAATACATCCCAAAAGGCGTGATGAAAGAGGTCGCGAGCTGGTCGGACTCCTTCATTTTTATTTGGTGGTAACCAGAATATGCATCAAGGAAAGAAAGGGTTTCACATCCCGCGGTAGAATCGACAATCTGATCAATGCGTGGCAATGGAAAGGGAACTTTTGGACATGCTTTATTCAGACTAGTATAATCGACACACATCCTCATTTTCCCATTCTTTTTCTTAACTAATACAGGGTTTGCTAACCAGTCAGGATGATGAACCTCCTTGATGAATCCGGCCGTCAAAAGCTTGTGGACTTCCTCGCCAATGATCTTGCGCTTCTCCTCGTCGAATCGGCGCAACCGCTGCTTCACTGGCTTGGAACCGGCTCGAATCTCCAAGGAGTGCTCGGCGACTTCCCTCGGTATGCCTGGCATGTCCGAGGGACTCCATGCAAACATGTCGGCATTTGCACGGAGAAAGTCGACGAGCACAGCTTCCTATTTGGGGTCGAGGTCGGTGCTGATCGTCAGCACTTTGCCGTCGGAGTTGTTGGGGTCGAGCGGGATCTTCTTGGTTCCTTCCGCCGCCTCAAAGCTGCCCGCGTGGCGCTTAGGCTCTGGAGCCTCAGCGGCCAGGGCCTCGAGCTTCGCGACGAGCTCGGTGGAGTTCTCGACCGCCTCCCCGTACTCGACGCACTCGACGTCGCACTCGTACGCGTGCTCGAAAGAGGAACTGACAGTGATGACACCTTTGGGACCGGGCATCTTCAGCTTCAAGTAGGTGTAGTTGGGTATAGCCATGAACTTGGCGTAGCCCGGGCGCCCGATGATGGCGTGGTACGTGCCTCGAAACCCAACCACCTCGAAGGTGAGGGTCTCCTTCCTGAAGTTGGCCGCCGTGCCGAAGCAGACCGGTAAGTCAATCCGACCTACTGGCAGCGCCTTTTTTCCTGGCACGACGCCATGGAACCCACCGGCACTTGGTTGGAGCTTCCCTCTATCTATGCCGAGGAGGTCAAGGGTCTCGAGGTAGATGATGTTGAGGCTGCTACCGCCATCCATCAGCACTTTCGAGAGCCGGGTGTTGACGATGATGGGGTCGACGACGAGCGGGTAGACGCCTGGGGCGACTTCCTTGTCGGGGTGGTCTTCTCGGTCGAAAGTGATAGGAGTGCTTGACCAGCTAAGGTATTGGGGCACCGCCATTCTTGCTGCAAAGACTTCGCGACGCTCCCTTTTGCGCTGCCTCGTGGTCAACTGAGTCGAGGGCCCGCCATAGATCATGTAGCAGTCGTGGACGGCGGGGAAGCCGTCGTCATCTTTGTTGTCCTCCTTGCTGCCAGCCTTCTCTTTCTTGGAGTCATCACGCGTATCTTTTTTGAACCCCTGACCGTCGAAATGCTTTCTCAGCATACGACAGTCCTTGAGCTTGTGGTTGGCGCCTCCCTTATGGTAAGGGCACGGCTCCTCCAACATCTTGTCAAAGATGCCTCCATCCGGAGGGCCTCGAGGCTTCTTTCGATCCATGGCGGCGACAAGGTTGTCATCGGAATCTTCCCGGTGGAACTGCCGCACTTTCTGCTTCTTTTTGTTTTTCTTGAGGCCTCGACTGGGGGTCCCATCTTCGTTGATGGGCTGCTTGCCTTTCCTTCCTTCCGAGCTGAAGAAGGCGCCGACTGCCTCCTCCCCTGCCGCGTAGTTGGCTACTACGTCCATCAGCTCGTCGACGGTCTGAGGTCGATTGCGACCTAATTCCCGCACCAAGTCTCGACTGGTGGTGCCCGAGACAAACGCCAAGATGACGTCGTGGTCAGGGATGTGCGGCAGCTCAGTGCGCTGCTTCGAGAAGCGCCAAGCATACTCCCGAAGAGTTTCTCCTGACTTCTGCTTGCACTTGCTGAGGTCCCATGAGTTCCCTGGTCGTATGTAGGTCCCTTTGAAGTTACCCTCGAAGACTCTGACCAGATCAACCCAGTTGTGGATCTGATTGGCAGGGAGTTCCTCGAGCCATCGACGGGCGGTGTCGGAGAGGAAAAGGGGTTGCTGTCTGATGATGGCTCGATCATCACCTCGAGCGCCACCTAGCTGACAGGCCAGCCTGAAGTCGGCCAGCCACAACTCTGGTTTGGTCTCTCCATTGTACTTCGCGATGCTGGTCGGGGGTCAAAATGGATTGGGCAGGGGCGTGCTGCGGATCGCACTACTGAACACCCGTGGGCCTGGTGGCTCGGGGGCCACCCGGTCCTCGTCGCTGTCGTATCTCCCACCGCGATGCGCGCTATAACCGCGCTATTCCGCGTCTCCGTGCCGGCGGCGTCGATTTTCTTTGATGTCGTGCCGTGCGTCGTGTCGACGTTGACCGTCGACGGGGAGGATGAGAGCGGTCTTTCTACCTCGAGGGGGAGGTTGTTGTTGGACTGACACCTCCTCTTCGTTTAGGGGCTGTTCGTCGTGCTTCTCCGTGGCAGCTCCTCGCCGTCGAGACGCCGAACTTTCGGCTTGTTGAACCGCCGCCACCTGGAGCAATGTCTGTACCTCATCTCGAATGCGTCGGGCCTGGGAATTCGACGGCTCTGGCATGTTACGTAGCAGCATCGTCGCTGCCACTACATTCTGGCCTGCTCGAGGGAAACGGCTGACAGGTTGCTCTGGCTCTGAGTCGCCGACGATCTGTCGATGTACCTCTCGAGCGCGTCTGCGGACACTTCCGCCCGGCGGGTAGGGCAGGTCTTGCTCGAGGATTTGCTCGAGCAGGACGAGGCACTCGCGGTCTTCGTCGAGCTTCATCTTGAGCTCCCGCAGCTGCGCGAGCTGCGCGGTTCTGTCTTCCTGAGGAGGGGGGTCGACCTGTCCGTCGTTCCCAGGCGTCCTGGGGTCTTCTCGCGCCGCGGGGGCTCGACCACCCGCAGCAGCATCCCGGGTCTCGTCAGTAGTTTCTACCGCCCCGTCGATGTGACAGCATTCCCTCGTAGGGTCATAGCTGTCTGTCTCGGAGTCGGAGTCCGGTTCGGCGGCGTAGAAACACCCACGTCCTTCCTCCAGCAATCGTTGCCTGAGGGAGGTGATCGAGTATCGTCCGGGGCCTAGACGACGGAGGCCTTGTACTCGGGAAAGGTCCGGCAGCTCGGACGCCGACCGCCGCGCTTCAGAGCTACGTGGGAGGACCATTGGTCTTTCTACGTACGTCTGGGCGTTTGGGCATATCGTCCTGGCGAGCGACGCCGCGGCGTTGTCCAATCCGAACGGCAGTGCCGCTCTTGGAGTGAACAACCCGTGTGGAAGTAGCCTAGCAGCGGTGGGGGAGAGCGCGCGAGACGTGTCACCTCCCGTCGTCGCGCGGTGCTGAGTCGTCGCGCTTGTTGCTCCGTCCCACGGTGCCGCCGACTTGTGGCCTACGCCCTGCCTCGCACGAGTTGTTGGTCGTGCTGAAGCAGAGGGGCCGCGGTGGTGCTGTCCGCGCCTCTTCTTAGGCGGGGAGGCATGGTGGTGAGGGCGTCTCGGGGCCTTCAACCGTGCTGGCGTAACGCGGGCTCCTCCTGGTCCTTTGACTGAGAGCAAGATCATGTCGTAGCCGGAGCCCGTAGACATGAACTCGAGGCTCCCAAACCAAATCACCGTAGAGCGCGGAAACGGCGAGGCAAGAGTAGCCATCCGGAAAGGAGTGGGAAATCGATGAAAAACACGCAGGACCCCTACCTGGCGCGCCAACTGTCGGTGTTTTCCCCCGGGGGGGTCACACCAACGAGTAAATTTGTATGCGTGCTCCCTTTCCTGGATGGTGATGCAAGAAGACACAGAGATTTATCCTGGTTCGGGCAAGAGAAGGCCCTACGTCCAGCGGGGGGGAGAAAGTTTGTATTATCTTGCACCAAAGTGCTTATACAGGGGCGAATACAAGCGTGGTATGAAGTGTGGAACTCTACTACGTATGAGTGTCCTGATGCCCGTTCTATTCCTGAGTCTCTCCTTTTATAGCTCCAAGGAGAGACCCAGGGTACATGCGTAGATGTTAGAGTAGGGATCGATAGCCGCATGGAGCGCTGACCTACTCAAGGCTTCCGTATGGCATGGCCTCGAGCCGTCCCATCTTGATAGCCCGGTGATGATTACGCGTGCTCCTGCGTTCGGCCCTGCCCGCCGCATCGCGCTGGTTCTGAGGTCGCATGCTTGTACGGTATGGCGGCGGATCCGGCGGGGTAGCTGTGGTGTTGTCAGTCGACGCCCAACTTGTCCCTAGGAAGGGACCCTGTTCGGTCGAGGGTCGGACGCCGCGTAATGTGCTGATATCTGGAGCGCTGACCTTGGAGGTCTCGAGGGGGTCCCGATTAGACGTTCCATCCTTGTTCCCCGCGTCCTGACCCGCCCTTGGTCGTTCGGTGGGAAGGCTGCAAAAAGAACGATGGGACAGAAGCCTCCCGTGACCCGTATGTTAGGTGGGGAAGCGTCAGGTGCATTAAATGCCCTGGCTCTCGTGCACGCGTCAGGCGGCGGACAGTGTCCTTGCGCTCGATGCCTCTCGGTTCGCTCGAGCCCGCTTCGGTATTCGACGGCAGTGGTCGCTCGAGCCCTGACCGATTCGCTCGACGGCATTTCTGTCTTCGAGGCTGCGACCGTTGATGGCCGCGCGTGCGTACGGATGACCTGGTTATACGCATTGGTGAGGGTACCCCTTGTTGATACCCTCGACAGTGTGTCATAGGGAATCTCGCTTTGGTCTGTTTAGAAACAGTGTTAGTTTCGGTGCAAGTTATGTGCAAGGTTTGCGCCTAATGCACCATAGTCTTCGGTGAAGAAGCTCAAGTGGGAGCTCGGTTTCATCTGTTTGGAGATAGTGCTAATCTTGATGCAAGATAGGTACATGATTTGCAAGGAACATACCATATGCTTAGAAATCAATTTGGACGCACCCAATGGAACTCCTCGATGACGTGTGTCATATGGAATCTTGCTTCGGTCCATTAGTAGACATTGTAAGTTTTAGTGCAAGATAGGTGCACAGTTTGCGCCTAATGCACCATAGTTTAAGAAACCATTTTGGACGAACTATTTGGTACTTATGGGTGAAGAGGCTCAAGTGGAAGCTTGGTTCGGTCAGTTTGGAGATAGTGCTAATCCTTATGCAAGGTAGGTGCATGGTTTGCATGGAACATACCATATGCTTGGAAATCAATTTGGATGCACCCGATGGAACTCCTTGATGACGTGTGTCATATGGAATCTCACTTCGGTCCATTTGGAGACATTGTTAGTTTCGGTGCAAGACAGCTGCACAGTTTGCACCTAATGCACCATAGTCTAAGAAACCATTTTGGACACACTTGTTGGTACTCCTAGGTGAAGGGGCTCAAGTGGATGCTTGGTTCGGTCTGTTTGGAGATAGTGCTAATCTTGATGCAAGATAGGTGCACGGTTTGCATGGAACATACCAAATGCATGGAAATCAATCTGGACGCACATGATGGAACTCCTAGATGATGTGTGTCATACAAAATCTTGCTTCGGTCTGTTTGGAGACTGTTAGTTTTGGTACAAGATTGGTGCAAGGTTTGCACATAATGCACCATAGGCTAAGAAACCATTTTGGATGCACCCGATGGTACTCCTAGGTAAAAGGCTCAAGAGAAAGCATAGTTTGTTCTATTTGGAGATAGTGCTAATCTTGATGCAAGATAGATGCACGGTCTGCATGGACCGTACCATATGCTTAAAAATTAATTTAGACACACCCGATAGAACTCCTTGATGACATTTGTCATATGGAATCTCGCTTTGGTGTGCTTAGAGATAATATTAGTTTCAGTGCAAGATATGTGCACGGTTTGCGTCTAATGCACCAAAGTCTAAGAAACCATTTTGGAAGCACCAGTTGGTACTCCTAGGTGAAGAGGCTCAAGTGGAGGCTCGGTTTAATCTGTTTAGAGATAGTGCTAATTTTGATGCAAGATAGGTGCACGATTTGCATGGAACATACCATATGCTCAGAAATCAATTTGGACGCACTAGATTGAACTCCTAGATGACATGTGTCATATGGAATCTCACTTCGGTCCGTTTAGAGACAGTGTTAGTTTTGGTGCAAGATAGGTGCACTGTTTGCACCTAATGCACCATAGGATAAGAAACCATTGTGGACGCACCCGATGGTACTCCTAGGTCAAGGGGCTCAAGTGAAAGCTCGATTTGGTCTGTTTGGAGATAGTGCTAATCTTGATGCAAGATAGATACACGGTTCGCATGGAAGAGACGATATGCTCAGAAATCAATTAGGACGCACCTGATATAACTCCTTGATGATGTGTCTCATATGGAATCTTGCTTCGGTTCATTTAGAGACAGTGTTAGTTTTGGTAGAAGATATGTGCACGGTATACGCCTAATACACCATAGGCTAAGAAACTATTTTAGACGCACCCGATGGTACTCGTAGTTGAAGAGGCTCAAGTGGAGGCTTGTTTGGTCTGTTCAGATATAGTGCTAATCTTGATGCAAGATAGTTGCACAGTTTGCATGGAACGTACCATATGTTAAGAAATATATTTGGACGCATCCAATGGAACTCCTAGATGACGTGTGTCATATGGAATCTCGCTTCGGTTTGTTTGGAGACAATGTTAGTTTTGGTGCAAGATAGGTGCATAGTTTGTGCCTAATGTACCATAGTCTAAGAAACCATTTTTGACGCACCTCTTTGTACTCCTAGATGAAGAGGCTCAAGTGGAAGCTCGGTTCGGTCTGTTTAGAGATAGTGCTAATCTTGATGCAAGATAGGTGCACGGTTTCCATGGAACATACCATATGCTTTGATGTGGACATCAACACCAGCGATACATCCTCTCCGACACAACCTATAGCTGGTCCTACATCTCCGACACAACCTATAGCTGGCCCTACATCCTCTCCGACACAACCTATAGCTGGTCCTCTTACTCGTGCTCGTGCCCGTCAACTCAACCTTCAAGTAAGTTCAGTTTTAAACTCTTGTCAATCGTATTTAGACAATGGAGACACGTGCACTTTCGTGTTGCTCAGGAATAATGGACAAGATCAGCAAGGGAAGGTTCAACTGCATTCGGAATTTGAGGCAACACCAACTTCAAGGGCTGATTGCATATGGGAAGAGTGATAACTTAACAAAGGTGATTGGAGATTAGGTCCAAGCCTCCACAACATCCTCTATCAAGTTACCACGTTGCTTCTAAAGCAAGGAAACAAAGAGTCCAAACCCAACACGTTTTGGGAGTTGGATTCGGACTGGAAAATAACTCTAACTTGTATGGATCACCACGGCGTCATATGGACTCCAACTGGGACGTTCCTATACTTGTTGGAAAGCTCATGAAGTCTACTTTCCAATGGGTCCAACCACATATCTATGCAGCTTATGAGTCGGGCGCAGTCCTTATTTTCGTGCCGACACCTTTTTCTGTTTTGGTGCTGCGTCACCCTATTTTGGACCAATGGCCCATGTATCAAGTTGAGTTCATTAGGGACGCGTCCTAGGGTTGGAGGATGACTCTAGCACCCCTTTGGTCGTCCTCCCCTCTATTTATTTACATCTAGAGCCGCCATGAACAACTGGGTTTTGTTTAGATCAAGTTTAGCCTTTGCTACTTGCTTGTAGGCGCGCGTGCAGGATCAGCCGCCCGTCTCCTTATCTTCGGAACCCCATTGTTGATTCAGATTCAGTTTGAAACCTTCAATTCATCTTGCAAATTTAGTGCTTGTTTCCTCGTTCTTGCTAGTTCTTCGATTGCTTGCAGGACGGGAGCCCTAGGGGCTGGTTGTCGCGCTCCACAAGATCGTGACGGCTGTTGGACATGGTGTATCGGTTGCTAAGGCGCGGTCTTGAGGGCTGTAGTCGGGCCGTGAACGTCATCTCCATCCACCAATCGAGTTATCCCCGTCTCTCATCAAAAGATCAGGCCAAAAACCCTAGCGGGTTCGCATCAGTTGGTAATCAGAGCAAGGTTCTTCGGTGAGAGACTTCTAATCCTTTGCTGTTTTTAATTAATTTCCTATAGTCCAGAAAAGCCAAAAAAAATATAGTAGATTAGTTTTTCCATAATCCTATTAAAACTTTGTGGCTTGGCTAGTACCGTTTTAGCTAGGGCTTGTTGAATTTGTGTTGCTTCGGTTTGTGTCGAGTTGCTGGTCTTAGTGTCTAGTCCTTTAGAGTTTCGAGTTCTTGTCACCATCTATACACAGCCGAGTATTACCATATCTTCTCTCTACCGAATCTGTTGCAAAGTCCGAATTGAACTGTGGTCTTGGTCCGGATCGAGTAGAGTTCCAATCTGAGTTCAAAAAGAAAGATAACTCCATACTTGTTCGGCCTTACTCTAGAGAGAGAGAGAGAGAGAGAGTAGCGAATTGCTCTTTTGTATTCTTTTGTTCATATAAACAGTTTTTGAGGTTGCCCAAAAAAAGAAAAAAAAGACGAAAAAAAGAAAAGAGAAAAGATTCAAAAGAAAAAAAAGGGGCTGTTTTTCATATTGATTTTAGGTTTGTTCCACCTTGTTTTCGGGGGTGTGCTGTGGTTTTCCTTTGTGTCCAGGCTCGCGTCTCTAGCACGGTCTAGCCTAGGACCAGCACAGTACCATCGTCGAACGCTTATTCAGCTCGCTTTTGTAACTAACGTGGTGCTAGTTCGTTCCTTGTTTCAGCCCACCTATAGCTCCACATACTCTACAGCTTGACAGGTCTTGTGCTGCAGCACCGATACACTTCGTCCATTGCTGTACACTTGTTGGCAGACGACCCCTCCTGTCAAGCAAGGTAAGAATTGGTAAGAACTTGTGTTACAGGTTGAGTGTGAGCGACTTGCTGTAGCTACATCCTAGTAGTTGTAGGGCTTTTATTTCTTCACTTGCCTTTTTGTTGTCTTTGTCTTTGAACCATGCCAGGGGCACATGATGGTAACGAAACACCACGTACACCTCGCACTAAGGGCATCATACAACATTTTGAAAGGAAAGTGAAGCTGAACACAGAGGGACTTGATAACGACTTGCAGGTGACAAATGAAAAGCTGGGGCAGTTGGAGGCTACGCAGATTGCCACAAACAACAAGCTCACAAGTTTGGAGGAATCCGTTGCTAGTGTGGACAAAAGCCTTGCTGCTCTCCTAAGGCGATTTGATGATTTCCACACCGAAGATAAAGAGAAGCATAAAGAAGAAAAGGAGGGAGATCGAGAGCACGGTAGTCATGAAGATGACTACACTGGTGATACTGAACATGATGATCAAGACACTCGTGATCGACGTCGCCTTCGTCACAACCGTAGAGGTATGGGTGGCAACCGTCGACGCGAGGTACACAATAATGATGATGCTTTCAGTAAGATTAAATTTAAGATACCTCCTTTTGATGGTAAATATGACCCTGATGCTTACATCACTTGGGAGATTGCTGTTGATCAAAAGTTTGCATGTCATGAATTTCCTGTAGACTACACGTGTTAGGGCTGCTAATAGTGAGTTTACAGATTTTGCTTCTGTTTGGTGGATAGAATATGGAAAGAAAAATCCTAAAAACTTACCTAAAACTTGGGATGCACTGAAAAGGGCCATGAGAGCTAGATTTGTTCCATCTTACTATGCACGTGATATGATAAATAAGTTGCAGCAATTAAGACAAGGTGCTAAAATTGTAGAAGAATATTATCAGGAATTACAAACGGGTATGTTGCGTTGTAACCTAGAGGAGGATGAGGAACCGGCTATGGCTAGATTTTTGGGTGGGTTAAATCGGGAAATTCAGGACATTCTCGCTTACAAAGAATACAATAATGTAACCCGTTTGTTTCATCTTCCTTGTAAAGCTGAAAGGGAAGTGCAGGGACGACGTGCTAGCGCAAGGAGTAATATTTCTGCAGGGAAGGCTAATTCATGGCAGCAACGCATGGCTTCAACTCCATCTACACGTATTTCTACTCCATCATCTTGTGACAAGACTCGAGCTGCCCCCACCAATTCAGTTGCGAAGACGACACAAAAGCCTGCTGCGAGTACTTCATCCGTGGCATCGACGGGTAGAACAAGCAACATACAATGTCACCGGTGCAAGGGATATGGGCACATGATGCGTGACTGTCCAAACAAGCGAGTTATGATTGTCAGGGATGATGGTGAGTACTCATCTGCTAGTGATTTTGATGAGGATACGCTTGCACTGCTTGCGACTGACCATGCAGGTAATGAAGATCAAATAGAAGAACATATTAATGCAGGTGAAGCGGACCACTATGAGAGCTTGATCGTGCAGCGAGTGCTTAGTGCACAAATGGAGATGGCGGAGCAAAATCAGCGACACATTTTATTCCAAACAAAGTGTGTCATCAAAGAGCGTTCTTGTCGCATGATCATTGATGGAGGTAGCTGCAACAACTTGGCAAGCAGCGATATGGTGCAGAAGCTTGCCCTCAACACCAAACCACACCCACATCCCTACTACATCCAATGGCTGAACAACAGTGGTAAGGCAAAGGTAACTAGACTTGTGAGAATTAATTTTTCCATCGGATCCTACAAAGATATTGTTGAATGTGATGTTGTGCCTATGCAAGCTTGTAACATTTTGCTAGGTAGACCTTGGCAATTTGATAGAGATTCTATGCATCATGGTAGATCAAATCAGTATTCTTTTCTATACCATGATCGCAAAATTGTGTTGCATCCTATGTCCCCTGAAACTATTATGCAAACTGATGTTGACTAGGGCTACTAAAGCAAAGGT
>NW_018396434.1:5826-7869 GCF_000003195.3 Sorghum bicolor | reverse complement strand
GGGACGTGATAGTGTGTTTGTGGTTGTTGATAGATTTTCTAAGATGGCACATTTCATACCATGTCATAAAACTGATGATGCTACAAATATTGCTGATTTGTTCTTTTGAGAAATTGTTCGCTTACATGGTGTGCCCAACACAATTGTTTCTGATCGTGATGCTAAATTTCTTAGTCATTTTTGGAAGACTTTGTGGTTCAAATTGGGGACTAAGCTTTTATTTTCCACCACTTGTCATCCCCAAACTGATGGTCAAACTGAAGTTGTTAATAGAACTTTATCCACTATGTTAAGGGCTGTTTTAAAGAAGAATATTAAGATGTGGGAAGAATGTTTGCCTCATATTGAGTTCGCCTATAATCGTTCATTGCATTCTACTACAAAAATGTGTCCTTTTGAGATTGTCTATGGCTTCTTGCCACGTGCTCCTATTGATTTAATGTCTTTGCCAAGTTCTGAAAAAATAAATTTTGATGCTAAGCAACGTGCTGAATTGATGTTAAAATTGCATGAAGCCACTAAACAAAACATAGAGCGCATGAATGCTAAGTACAAATGCGCTAGAGATAAAGGTAGAAAGCAATTGATTCTAGAACCTGGGGATTTGGTTTGGTTGCATTTGCGAAAAGATAGATTTCCAGAACTGAGAAAATCCAAATTGATGCCTAGAGCTGATGGTCCTTTTAAAGTGCTGCAACGGATTAATGAGAATGCATAAAAGCTTGATCTTCCTGCAGATTTTGGGGTTAGTCCCACATTTAACATTGCAGATTTGAAGCCTTATTTGGGTGAGGAAGATGAGCTTGAGTCGAGGACGACTCAAATGCAAGCAAGGGAGGATGATGAGGACATCAACACCAGCGATACATCCTCTCCGACACAACCTATAGCTGGTCCTCTTACTCGTGCTCGTGTTCGTCAACTTAATAATCAAGTGAGTTCCTTGATAAGCTCATGTCCATCTTGTTTAGACAATGGAAACGCGTGCACTCTTGTTTTGATTAGGAACCAAGGAGAAGACCGAAAGGGAGAAGGACTCACGCTCGCTGGATTCGGACAGCAGCAAAGCGCCAACTTGTGACCGTTACCACGGTTGCATACGGATTCGGATTCAGGCGCTTCAGGACTTGTTGGAAAGCTTATCAAGTCTACTTTCATATGAATCAAGTCCCACGTCAATACCTGTTTGGCAGCAGCGGCAATGATCCAATTACCGTCGATAGGTCTTGCTGTCCAGGGTGCTGCGTCACCTCATTTTGGGCTGATGGCCCATGTATCAAGTTGGGTCCATTAGGGACGCGTCATAGGGTTGGAGGACGACCCCAACACCTCTTTGGTCGTCAATCCATCTACTTATATCCCTCTAGAGCCGCCATGGTCGTTGGGATTTGTTTAGATCAAGTTTAGCCTTCGCTACTTGCTTGTAGGCGCGCGTGCAGGATCAGCCGCCCGTCTCCTTGTCTTCGAAACCCCATTGTTGATTCAGATTCAGTTTGAAACCTTCAATTCATCTTGCAAATTCAGTGCTTGTTTCCTCGTTCTTGCTAGTTCTTCGATTGCTTGCAGGACGGGAGCCCTAGGGGCTGGTTGTCGCGCTCCACAAGATCGTGACGGCTGTTGGACGTGGTGTATCGGTTGCTAAGGCGCGGTCTTGAGGGCTGTAGTCGGGCCGTGAACGTCATCTCCATCCACCAATCGACTTATCCCCGCCTCTCATCAAAAGATCAAGCAAAACCCCTAGCGGGTTCGCATCAGATTCCATATGACACACGTCATCAAGGAGGTCCATCGGTTGCATCCAAACTGATTTTCAAGCATATGGTATGTTCCATGCAAAGCATACACCTACCTTGCATAAGTATTAGCACTATCTCCAAACTGACTGAACCAAGCTTCCACCTGGGCCTCTTCATCCAAGAGTACCAAATAGTGCGTCCAAAATGGTTTCTTAGACTATAGTGCATTGGGCGCAAACTGTGCAATTATCTTGCACTAAACCTTACAATGTCTACAAACGGACAAAAGCAAGATTGCATATGACAG
>NW_018396434.1:0-3843 GCF_000003195.3 Sorghum bicolor | reverse complement strand
GCGTGTCTTCCATATGCAGTGCCTAAACAGACCAAAGCGAGATTCCACATGACACACGTCATCAAGGAGTTCCATCGTGTGCATCCACATTGATTTCCAAGCATATTGTATGTTCCATGCAAACCGTGCACCTATCTTGCATCAAGATTAGCACTATCTCCAAACAGACCGAACCGAGCTTCCACTTGAGCCTCTTCATCTAGGAGTACAAACAGGTGCGTCAAAAATGGTTTCTTAGACTATGGTGCATTAGGCACAAACTATGCACCTATCTGCATCGAAACTAACATTGTCTACAACACAGAGCGAAGCGAGATTCCATGTGACACACGTCATCTAGGAGTTCCATTGGGTGCGTCCAAATTGATTTCTTAACATATGGTACGTTCGATGCAAACTTTGCAACTATCTTGCATCAAGATTAGCACTATATCCGAACAGACCAAATCGAGCCTCCACTTGAGCCTCTTCAACTACGAGTACCATCGAGTGCGTCTAAAATGGTTTCTTAGCTTATGATGCATTAGGCGTAAACCATACACATATCTTCTACCAAAACTAACAGTCTCCAAACGAACCAAGGCAAGATTCCATATGACACACATCATCAAGGAGTTCTATCAGGTGCGTCCTAATTGATTTCTGAGCATATCGTATGTTCCATGCAAACCGTGCATCTATCTTGCATCAAGATTAGCACTATCTCCAAACAGACCAAACCGAGCTTTCACTTTAGCCCCTTGACCTAGGAGTACCATCGGGTGCGTCCAAAACGGTTTCTTATCCTATGGTGCATTAGGTGCAAACCGTGCACCTATCTTGCACTGAAACTAACACTGTCTCTAAACGGACCGAAGTGAGATTCCATACGACACATGTCATCTAGGAGTTCCATCTGGTGCGTCCAAATTGATTTCTGAGCATATGTTATGTTCCATGCAAATCGTGCTCCTATCTTGCATCAAGATTAGCACTATCTCTAAACATACCAAACCGAGCCTCCACTTAAGCCTCTTCACCTAGGAGTACCAACAGGTGCTTCCAAAATGGTTTCTTAGACTTTGGTGCATTAGGCGCAAACCGTGCACATATTTTGCACCGAAACTAATACTATCTCTAAGCACACCAAAGCGAGATTCCATATGACACACATCATCAAAGAGTTCTATCGTGTGTGTCCAAATTAATTTCTAAGCATTTGGTACATTCCATGCAGACCATGCATGTATCTTGCATCAAGATTAGCACTATCTCCAAATAGATCGAACCGAGCATCCACTTGAGCCCCTTCACCTCAAAGTACCGACAAGTGTGTCCAAAATGGTTTCTTAGACTATGGTGCATTATGTGCAAACTGTGCACCTATCTTGCACCAAAACTAACAATATCTCCAAGTGGACTGAAGCAAGATTCCATATGACACACGTCATCAAGGAGGTCCATCGGGTGCATCCAAATTGATTTCCAAGCATATGGTACGTTCCATGCAAAGCATGCACCTACCTTGCAAAAGTATTAGCACTATCTCCAAACTGACTGAACCAAGCTTCCACTTGGGCCTCTTCATCCAAGAGTACCAAATAGTGCGTCCAAAATGGTTTCTTAGACTGTGGTGCATTAGGCGTGAACTGTGCAATTATCTTGCACTAAAACTTACAATGTCTACAAACGGACAAAAGCAAGATTCCATATGACACACGTCATCTAGGAGTTCCATTGGGTGCGTCCAAATTGATTTTTAAGCATATGGTATGTTCCTTGCAAATCATGCACCTAACTTGCATCAAGATTAGCACTATCTCCAAACAGATCAAACTGAGCTTCCACTTGAGCCTCTTCACCGAAGTACCAACAGGTGCGTCCAAATTGATTTCTGAGCATATGGTATGTTCCATGCAAATCGTGCACCTATCTTGCATCAAGATTAGCACTATCTCTATACAGACCAAACCGAGCCTCCACTTGAGCCTCTTTACCTAGGAGTACCAACATGTGCTTCCAAAATGGTTTCTTAGACTTTGGTGCATTAGGCGCAAACCGTGCACATATCTTGCACCGAAACTAATACTATCTCTAAGCAAACCAAAGCGAGATTCCATATGACACACGTCATCAAAGAGTTCTATCAGGTGTGTCCAAATTAATTTCTAAGCATATGGTACGTTCCATGCAGACCATGCATCTATCTTGCATCAAGATTAGCACTATCTCCAAATAGATCGAACCGAGCATCCACTTGAGCCCCTTCACCTAGGAGTACCAACAAGTGTGTCCAAAATGGTTTCTTAGACTATGGTGCATTAGGTGCAAACTGTGCACCTTTCTTGCACCAAAACTAACAATATCTCCAAATGGACCGATGCAAGATTCCATATGACACACGTCATCAAACATCCAAATTGATTTCCAAGCATATGGTATGTTCCATGCAAAGCATGCACCTACCTTGCATAAGTATTAGCACTATCTCCAAATAGACCGAACGAAGCTTCCACTTGGGCCTCTTCATCCAAGAGTACCAAATAGTGCGTCCAAAATGGTTTTTTAGACTATGGTGCATTACGCGCAAACTGTACAATTATCTTGCACTAAAACTTACAATGTCTACAAACGGACAAAAGCAAGATTCCATATGACACAGGTCATCTAGGAGTTCCATTGGGTGCGTCCAAATTGATTTTTAAGCATATGGTATGTTCCTTGCAAATCATGCACCTATCTTGCATCAAGATTAGCAATATCTCCAAACAGATCAAACCGAGCTTCCACTTGAGCCTCTTCACCGAAGTACCAACAGGTGCTTCCAAAATGGTTTCTTAGACTATGGTGCAGTAGGCACAAACCATGCACATATCTTGCACCGAAACTAACACTGTTTCTAAATAGACCAAAGCGAGATTCCATATGATACACGTCATCAAGGAGTTCCATCGGGTGCATCCACATTGATTTCCAAGCATATTGTATGTTCCATGCAAACGGTGCACCTATCTTGCATCAAGATTTATCTCCAAACAGACCGAACCGAGCTTTCACTTGAGCCTCTTCATCTAGGAGTACAAACAGGTGCGTCAAAAATGGTTTCTTAGACTATGGTGCATTAGGCACAAACTATGCACCTATCTGCATCGAAACTAACATTGTCTCCAAACAGAGCGAAGCGAGATTCCATGTGACACACGTCATCTAGGAGTTCCATTCGGTGCGTCCAAATTAATTTCTTAACATATGGTACGTTCCATTCAAACTGTGCAACTATCTTCCATAAGATTAGCACTATATCCGAACAGACCAAATCGAGCCTCCACTTGAGCCTCATCAACTACGAGTACCATCGAGTGCGTCTAAAATGGTTTCTTAGCTTATGGTGCATTAGGCGTAAACCATGCACATATCTTCTACCAAAACTAACAGTCTCTAAACGAACCGAAGCAAGATTCCATATGACACACATCATCAAGGAGTTATATCAGGTGTGTCCTAATTGATTTCTAAGCATATCGTATGTTCCACGCAAATCGTGCATCTATCTTGCATCAAGATTAGCACTATCTGCAAACAGACCAAACGGAGCTTTCACTTTAGCCCCTTGACCTAGGAGTACCACCGGGTGTGTCCAAAATGGTTTCTTATCCTATGGTGCATTAGGTGCAAACCGTGCACCTATCTTGCACTAAAACTAACACTGTCTCTAAACGGACCGAAGTGAGATTCCATACGACATATGTCATCTAGGAGTTCCATCTGGTGCGTCCAAATTGATTTCTGAGCATATGGTATGTTCCATGCAAATCGTGCACCTATCTTGCATCAAGATTAGGAGTAGTAGGACTGAGATTGCCA